>NC_133127.1:113358125-113655950 GCF_048418815.1 Hemitrygon akajei
GAATTTGCCATCCACAGCATGGCTTTTCAGCCATTGAACAAGACTGGTCCCTAAAAAATAATCATATAACCTTACAACATAAGCAGGAGTCCATTCAGCCCATCAAGTTTATGCAAGTTCTCAGAGCCAGCCCATCAATCTCACTCCGGCATTTATTTTCCTCTAACCTTTTCACTCTCATATGCCCATTACACCTCCCTGACTGTCCCACCGTGAGGAGAGGAAGGGAGGAGCGATGGTTGGAATTTACAAACTGCCGATCAATATGTCTCTGCAATACGGGAGGAAATGAAAGCACTCAGGGAAAACCAACAGAGAGCACTGAATCAAAGTTACTGTTCTGGAGTGAGAGACAGCTGCATCAAGTTCAGTGCCACCCGGAGATGACAGCAAGTTCAGAATCAGAATCAGGGTTATTATTACCAACATCTGATGTGAAATTTGTTAACTTAACAGCTGCAGTTCAATGCAATACATAATCTAGCAGAGTAAAAAATAATAATAAAATAAAAAATTATAAATACATAAATAAACAAGTAAATCAATTATGTATATTCAATAGATTTAAAGAAAATGTGCAAAAACAGAACTACTGCATATTATAAAAAAGTGAGGTAGTGTCCAAAGATTCAATGTCCATTTAGGAATCGGATGGCAGAGGGGAAGAAGCTGTTCCTGAATTGCTGAGTGTGTGCCTTTAGGCTTCTGTACCTCCTACCTGATGGTAACAGTGAGAAAAGGGCATGGTCTTGGTGCTGGATGTCCTTAATAACGAATGCTGCCTTTCTGAGACACTGCTCCCTAAAGATGTCCTGGGTACTTTGTAGGCTAGTACCCAAGATGGAGCTGGCAAGATTTACAACCTTCTGCAGCTTCTTTCGGTCCTGTACAGTAGCCCCTCCATACAAGACAGTTCTGCAGCCTGTCAGAATGCTCTCCATGGTACAACTAAGAGAAGGGAAATAGTGTGGGTGCTTAGGGAGTACCTCTGTGAGTTGGGGACAGTTAACAAAAGACAGACGAAACTGCAAAATTGGTTAATAAGAGGATTATTTCTGTAACCTAAAAGGTTGAGGATGAATGAACCCCTGCTCTTAAAACTTTATACATATTTAAAAACTACCAATAATCTGAAAATTCTGTAAAAATGACTGAAGATAAAATTTTTACACAAATCTGTGGCAGTTTCAATAGTGCATGGATTGAATTGTCTTTTTGAAGTAGGCTTTAAAGGACAAAGATTCCTTTGTCAACTGGATGGGCACGAGAGAACTGTTAAATTAACTCTAGTGGGCCAGAAGGGCTTGTTCCATTCCGTATCACAAAATAAAATATAGATTAAAAAAAAGACTGATAGCCTGATTCATATATCACTCTTCCCTTTCCAAAGTTTTTGTGTAAAATGTTATACTCGTAAAATATCAACAATACTGAATTTTAATCAAAAATAGTTTATTTTATTCTCCCCTCTATTCCATCAACTGCCTCCTGACTCTACCAGTCTAATACACAATAGGAGCAATTTACAATGGCAAGTTGACCTGCCAAACACATCTGGGATGAAGTCAGAGCATCTGCAGAAAGCCATGGCAGCAACAGAGGTGGAAGCAGGGCCACCGGAGTGGTGGGGTAGCAGCTCTTTAACTGTGCCACTTTGCCACCATAAATTTTTCCCCAGGTCTCCAAGCTCTTTTTTCATACTGGTTTTACCTACAAAGAATCATTGAATATAGTTTCTGGTTAGTTACAGAGCTGACAGAATAAGATATTTAATGTATTCTGTTGAAGAGGCAGCGTTCACTGGTGGCTTTCAAGCTTTTGCACACTTTTAAGGTAATACTATTACCCTATTGAACCAAATATTGGAAATATATATTAATTAGTATTAGGTTTTTCTGTCCAGCAGCAATCAGCCTTTTTTGCCAAGTTCAGCTTTCTAAGCACAATAGCTGTGTGCTTCTAAAGATCAAATGGTTGTTCTTGAGTAAGTTACAAGTCCACCAATATTCTTCTTATAGTAAATGTGAGCAAGTCTTCAGTTCTTAACTTAAACGATGTTATGCCTGCAGCCCCCTCCTTTGTGAGAATCGCAAGATCACTATTGGGTTGGGTCAGGGGACCCAGGAAATGAGAGAGAGACATGCAGAATGCCTCGTTCCCCGGCGATGTAAAGCTACGGGGCATGGCCATTGTCTCTTGGAGACACATTTGTGGATTGAGATGCTATGCTACGTGAACGCCCTCAGGCAAAAGTGGGCTGGGTGAGAAAGAGATTGCATCACCCCAACCTGATTGACATCTACAACCCTGCAAGTCAGGATAAAAGAGGGGCTGTAGGAACAGCCCCTCAGATGCACCAGAAGAAATGCTAGTGATCCCGTAATAGCGGGAAGCCATTTGAAGGAGGCCACGTGCGTTCGGTTCCGTTGCTTGGGACTGGTGGCTGGAACCACAGAAAACGGCTTTTAGCTAGCAACGGGGAAATCAACTCCCCCGACTCAAAGGATTGGCATCATAAAAGACCTGGGCAAGTTTAAAACTGTCTCTCTTAAACCCAAAGAGCTGCAGCTTGAATGACAGTGACTTTTATATTTCCATCGGACAATACATTATCCCCTAGACAACGATAGAGCTATTTCTTATTGATCATTATTATATCCGCGCTTTTTGATTTAGTACTGACAACGTATATTATCTGTATGTTTGCATTAATCTTATATTTTGTGCCCCTTTATCAATAAATACTTTTAAAAATAGTACCATCAGACTTCAACGGACCTCTCTATCTTTGCTGGTAAGTGACCCAGTTACGGGGTACGTAACAACGTCAAGCAGCTTTGCAAACAAACAGCACTGTGTATAGAGCAGACTTACTAGCTCAGAGCACAATGCTAGCTGCTCAAGAGATGCAGTGTAAGATAATGAGGTTAAGTGGTATACGTCAAATCAGACAACACTGGCTAAGGGGGAAGTATACCTTTAAACAGTGTTTTGGGCTATTGGTCAAGATGCCACCTGTGTACAATGCTCCTTTGGTTGATATCTTCTGGAGTGATCATAAAACCATAGAATTCACTTCTTGTATGTGTTTTACATTTGTTTTTTTTTATCTTGGATATGATTTTTGAACCATTGGAGCCTGTAATTTGCTGTTTGGAGATCGTTTGGATGTTACAGTGCTCTGTGGTCCCCGAACAGTCTCCAGAGGCAGAGGTAGTGTGTGCAGACCTCATGGCACACAGACTGTGAGTTGATGTGAAACTCTATTTTACTGATAAAAGCTTTCATTTAAAACAATTAAATGAAATTAAAACAATGAAACATTGAGGCGAATGTGAAAGTTTGGAGATTGTTTGGGGGCTGCAGTGCTCTGCAGTCTCCGAGAGGATTCCGGGAGACAGAGGCAGCCAGTGCAAACTTTGTGGTGAGAAAGCTGTGGGATGGGGTGCAAGCCATTGTTTGACTCCATTCCACTGATTAAAGCTTGCATTGTTGGCCAATTAAAGCAACAAGGCAAGTGCAGAGGGTGAGCACCGGCTGAGTGTGATCTGCTACAGAGAGGAAAAGGTCTGCCACTGAGCATGAAGAGTTTTCCCCAGGGTTTTCTGTGTTTTGGATGTGGATATGAACTACTGGCTTTTTTTCAGTCTTACAGCTTTTTTTTATTTTCTGTGTTCTTTTGCCCAATATTTCTCTTTTTTTGTTTGTTGGGGGCAGGATTTGTGGGTCAATGTGCCTGTTCCATTTTGTTCATGATTTTGTGCAGGAGGAGGGATTTGGGGGTTAAGGTGCCTGTTCTGTTTTTGTTTTTTTTTTTGTGCAGGAGGAGGGATTTGGGGGTTAAGGTGCCTGTTCTGTTTTTGTTTATTTTTTTGTGCAGGAGGAGGGATTTGGGGGTTAAGGTGCCTGTTCTGTTTTTGTTTATTTTTTTCGGGGAGGTGGGATTTGGGGGTTGATGATCGTGCTGCATTTCTTTTGTTTCTTTCTTGACTTCATGGCTACCTGAGAAAAATAAGTTGTATATTTTGATAATAAATGAACTTTTGAAGTTATTTAGTACAAGGAAACTTGCAGGGCAGATCGATGCTATCACATAGCACATCAAATAGCTGATCTAATAATAACTGGAAAGTTTGTGTGTACTCAAAGAATCAACTTACAGCATTGATTGTGGGTATCGGGAACTTTGTCTCCAGAAGCTTTTAGATTACCTGTGTGAAAAGTTATCTGAAAAATATCATGTATGCAAAATCACCAAAGTTGCAAACAAACTGTATAAGTATATGGAGTAGTCAGGCTCACGAGAAATAGTTAAGGAACATGACAGAATGGCAGAAACATAGAATGAACTAGAATCCATTTCTCTGCTTTTGATTTCTGCGACAGGCGATTCATTCATCTGCAACTCGTTGGTATGTCTTTTTAGCTTATAGGAGTTGTACCTATGTTTTGGAAATGATTGTGTTTTAGAAATGGTTCATAATTTGGAAATCTTTTAGTATTAAATGTGTTCTAAGAATTCTGTCTAGCTTTAAACATGTATCACTAAAATTTCCATTTGTTAGATGGAAATGTCTCTTCCTTGGTGGGGTAGGGCAGACCCACCACTTGAATTGTGGGCATTGGCAAGTAAACTCACCATGGAGAATAAACAGAGAAGTGAACTAGTCTTTGAAGAGTAGATTACTACAGTATAACCTCCCTTCAGTTAGGGTATCCATAGCTATCTAAATCAGAAAGGGCTTAAAGTCTTCATTAGAGTTTCGAACTTCATGGCCAGCAACCCCAATACCATCACACAACAGCTAGAATAAGGAAGAACAATAACAATACAAAATACAGTTAAAATCTGCCAAAAATGCAGAGTACGTAAATGATAAAGTGCAAGATCAGAACGAGATAGACTGTGAGTATAAGAAACAAATCTATACTTGGCAAATGCTGCTTTTAATTTTGATAATGAAAACATTATTATTTTAAGATGATAAGACATAGGAGCAGAATTAGGAATGGCATTCAGCCCATCATTTGTGATATATTATCCCTCTCAACCCATTCTACTCTCTTCTCCCCATAACCATTGACACTCTGATTAATCAAGAACCTATCAACTTCCTTTTTAAAAGTACCCAATCACTTGGCCTTGACAACCATCTACATGCTGGCTAAGAAAAATTCCTTCTCATCTCTGTTCTAAATGGACGTTTATCTATTCTGAGGCTGTGTCCTCTGGTCCTTGACTCACCCACTATAGGAAGCACCTACTCCAAATCCACCTTATCTAGGCCTTTCAATATTTGTTAGGTTTCAGTGAGATCCCCTACAAAGTACTCAGGACATCTTCAGGGCGCAGTGTCTCAGAAAGGCAGTGTCCATTAGTAAGGACCTCCAGCACCTAGAGCATGCCCTTTTCTCACTGTTACCATCAGGTAGGCAATACAGAAGCATGAAGGCACACACTCAGCAATTCAGGAACAGCTTCTTCCCCTGTCATCCAATTCCTAAATGGACATGGAATCTTTGGACACTACCTCACTTTTTAAAAAAAAATAGAATATTTCTGTTTTTGCATGTTTTTAAAAATCTATTCAATATATCTAATTGATTTACTTGTGTATTTATTATTATTCTTATTTTTCTTTCTTTATGCTAGATTATGTATTGCATTGAACTGCTGCTGCTGCTAAGTTAACAACTTCATGTTACATGCCAGTGATAATAAACCTGATTCTGATTCTGAGCCCCCCAGTCCAGAGAATTGTCTTTCCCTGAGTGGGTTTGTCCACAAGCTGCTCTCTGGATGATTCTGGAAGTTGTTTATTTGTGCTTTGCCTCACAATCCTATGATGTAGCTTTGAAATAGAGCTGCAACTCTGGAATGCAATTGTAGGAAATAAAGCTTTAATATAAAATGTATTTTTGTTGCTATTAATGGATTGAAGAATCTAAAAGACAACACACATTAAAAATTGCCAGCAAAATATTGATGTTAAAGTTCAAGGAGAAGCTGATTAATTCTGTTGGGCAAAGTAGAATAATTCAAAATCGCTTCTGAAAATGACGTGAAATAATGCTCCAACATAAAATAATCTGAATAACTAAAATTAATCTCATTATTATATTGTCATATAAAAATATAAAAGTATCAAAGGAAGTAAATGTTTTTCTTTAGTATTATCTAGAATGCTTCAAACCATGATTTGAGCAGAAATTCCATGCACTAAAAGCCATGAAAAAATATGCACCCGCATCGGAGTACCAGCAATTCGCCTTCTGTCGCCAGAGTGGGCCCGGGCAAGGTCAATCTACCAGGGGTGAGTTGAAGGCGGAGTCCTGACTCGACGTTCATGCCCCTTGTCCATGTCTACCCCTCAAAGAGTCCCGGCTCGATGCCTGATCTGAAGGAGGAGTCCTGATTCCTTGTCCAGTGTTTTTGGTGTCCACGTTTCTGGCTGCAGTGATCCGTGGTATCCAAGTGTCTGGCGGCGGTGAATCAAGGTCCTAGTCTCCAAGTCCAAGGGCCGTGGCGGTCCCAGTCCCCAGGGTCCCAGTCATGGCCATGGCTGTCCATGCTCCCCCGTCCAAGTCCAAGGTCAGCAGCTGTCCATGTTCCCCCTGTCCAAGTCCAAGGTCCGCAGCGATCCTAGTCCCTAGTCCCCTAGTCCGAGGTTTGTGTTCCTCTTTGTCCTCTTTGATTTCCCGATCTTCTGTGTAGCGAGTAATAAACGCTATTTTATTGGACCTAAGAAAGACGTGTTTGTGTCCTGCGTGTGGGTCCTCTCCCAGCACCCTTGTCCCCACCTCGTGACAAGATTGTCTTTTGTTGGAGATGGCCATTGTAAAACATGTTCAGAGCACAGATGTTACCTGCTTCATTGTGCTGGTTTTTGCTGAAGGCATTTGTAGAGTGTTTGTTTTGTTGAGGAGTTGTGAATGTAACTGCTCCACAATGATGTCCTGGAAATGGGATGATTGTGAGATTGAGTTTAGGAACCAAGAGGTAATGTTGCAGCTATATAGAACCCGGGTCAGACCCCACTTGGAGTACTGTGCTCAGTTCTGGTCGCCTCACCACAGGAAGGATGTGGAAACCATAGAAAGGGTGCAGAGG
Organism: Hemitrygon akajei; assembly: GCF_048418815.1. Lineage (NCBI taxonomy): Eukaryota > Metazoa > Chordata > Chondrichthyes > Myliobatiformes > Dasyatidae > Hemitrygon > Hemitrygon akajei. The sequence continues at coordinate 113,365,237 of NC_133127.1, forward strand.
AGATTTACAAGGATGTTGCCTGGATTGGGGAGCACGCCTTATGAGAATAGGTTGAGTGAACTTTGCCTTTTCTCCTTGGATTGACAAAGGACGAGAGGTGACCTGATAGAGGTGTATAAGATGATGAGAGGCATTGATTGTATGGATAATCAGAGGCTTTCTCCCAGGGCTGAAATGGCTAACACGAGAAGGCACTGTCTATGGTGCTTGGAAGTAGGTACAGAGGAGATATCAGGGGTAAGTTTTTTCCGCAGAGAGTGATGAGTGCGTGGAATGGGCTGCCGACAACAGTGGTAGAGGCAGATAAGATAGGGTCCTTTAAGAGACTCCTGGACAGGTATATGGAGCCAGTAAAATAGAGGGCTATTTGTAACCCTAGGTAATTTCTCAGGTAAGGACATGTTCGGCACAGCTTTGTGGGCTGATGGGCCTGTATTTTGCTGTAGGTTTTCTATGTTTCTATGTATCTGTATTATTTCATCAAGCGTATGAGTAGGGTTGATATGTCAACAAAGAAACATAGAAACATAGAAAACCTACAGCACAATACAGGCCCTTCAGTCCACAATGCCTTGCTGAACATGTACTTACTTTAGAAATTACCTAGGGTTATCCATAGCCCTCTATTTTCCTAAGCTCCGTGTACTTATCCAGGAGTCTCTTAAAAATCCCCATTGTATCCGCCTCCACCACCATCGCTGGCAGCCCATCCCACACACTCACCACTCACTGCGTAAAAAACTTACCTCTGACATCTCCTCTGTACCTAATTCCAAACACCTTAAAATTGTGTCCTCTTGTGTTAGCCATTTCAGCCCTGGGAAAAAGCCTCTGACTATCCACATGATCAATACCTCTCATCATCTTATACACCTCTGTCAGGTCACATCTCATCCTCCATCACTCCAAAGAGAAGAGGTCGAGTTCACTCAACCTATCCTCATAAGACATGCTCCCCAATCCAGGCAACATCCTTGTAAATCTCCTCTGCACCCTTTCTATGTTTTCCATATCCTTCCTGTAGTGAGGTGACCAGAACTGAGCACAGAACTCCAAGTGGGGTCTGACCAGGGTCCTATATAGCTGCAACATTACCTCTTGGCTCCTAAATTCAGTTCCATGGTTGATGAAGACCAATACACCGTATGCCTTCTTAAGCACATAGTCAACCTGCATAGCAGCTTTGAACGCCCTATGGACTCGAACATCAAGATCCCTCTGATCCTCCACATTGCCAAGAGTCTTACCATTAATATTATATTCTGCAATCATACTTGACCTACCAAAATGAACCACCTCACACTTATCTGGGTTGAACTCCATCTGCCACTTCTCAGCCCAGTTTTGCATCCTATCGATGTCCTGCTGTAACCTCTGACAGCCCTCCACATTATCCAGAACACCCTCAACCTTTGTGTCATCAGCAAATTTACTAACCTATCCCTCTACTTCCTCATCCAGGCTATTTATAAAAATCACGAAGAGTAGGGGTCCCAGAACAGATCCCTGAGGCACACCTCTGGTCACTGACCTCCATGCAGAATATGACCCATTTGCAACCACTCTTTGCCTTCTGTGTGCAAACCAATGCTAGATCCACAAAACAACTGACTTTTTCAATACGTCTTGCATGGAATACCTTATCTAATGCCTTGCTGAAATCCATATAAATCACATCTAATGCTCTACTCTCAACAATGAGTTTAGTCACATCCTCAAAAAATTCAATCAGGCTCGTAAGGCACGACCCACCTTTGACAAAGCCATGCTGTCTATTCCTAATCATAGTATGCCTCTCCAAATGTTCATGAATCCTGCCTCTCAGGATCTTTTCCATCAACTCACCAACCACTGAAGTAAGACTCACTGGTCTATAATTTCCTGGTCTATCTCTACTCCCTTTCTTGAATAAAGTAACAACATCTGCAACCCTCCAATCCTCCAGAACCTCTCCCAATCCCATTGATGATGCAAAGATCATTGATGATATAAAGATTCTAGCAAATTGCTATGGATTTCCCATGAATACCAATCTGACTAGTTGGATCCCCGCCTGGTATGGAAGTGTCAATTAACAGATTTGTAAAGGGCTTCAGACAATTGTAAACTCAGCCAGCTCCATCATGGTTACTGGCCTCTCAAAAGCTGGTCCCTCTGGAAGGTGGTATCCACTGTGAAGGACCCTCACCATTTGGTACGTGCCCTCTTTTCATTACAACAATCAGGGAAGACAAACAGATCTAGTTCTAAGTTAAAAACTAATTTGAGCTTTGAGCTTGAAGACTGATGTTCATTATTTTGGGAAGTTTCTTCCTCTATGCCGTCAAGTCTCTGAAAAGTCATTGAAGTTATGAATGCCACTTTGTTATTCCTCTTAAACTATCTGTTTATTCATGCTTTTTTTGTAACATAATTTTTTTATGTCTTGCACTATACTGCTGCCACTAAATAAAGAATTTCATGACTCACATCAGTGACGATAAACATGGTTCTGATTTTGATTCATTAATAATTGAGTGCTCCATGTAATATATCAATATGTACTGCTGTATTTGTGAAAGTCATTATTTTTCTTAAAGAATGCTTCGGTTAGAGCTTACCTCTATTCAGTTCTTTGCCTCTCTCTGGTATTCACTACTCTCTTGCAAAGAAGTAAAGAAGAGAGCATGAATTGTTATATGTTATATAGATACATAGGTAGATAAATATATAGATTAGATATCTGGATAGATAGATAGATACCATTGTTTGTGGTAACAATGAGGAAACAGCATTATGTTATATAAAATTAAGTTAAATATCAGTATAAATCAGACAGATTAGACAAATGTATTGAGACAATTGTACAGACCAAAGAATGGTATATGGTATGTCGAGGAAGTGCAGGCTAAAGTGGATCAAAACAAATCTGCAGATCAGGTGATAATTTGTTTTTTACTGCTTTGATCTTTAAACAAGTTTTAGCCCCAGTTTCAACACATAATTACGAAGCATGGGACCATGTTTCTGTTGCATATTTTGGGAATAGTTCCCAGTGTGCCATCTTTGCATAGCGGTCAGAATTCTTCCTCTTTCATCATGAAAAATGTGGAGCTAACGTCCCAGGATGGCATTGAATCTCACAGAAGCACTGATATATTGAATGTCAGAATAATTGTATTGGATTGCCTGACATCAATTGATAATAAGTGATGCCAATTTTAGTCCTTTCCTATGAGGAAATAAACTCGAGGGATTGAGTTTAAGAGTGGGGAGGTTATGCTGCAACTGTGCAGGGTACCGGTGAGGCCGCACCTGGAGTACTGTGTGTAGTTCTGGTCTCCATACTTGAGGAAGGATATACTGGCTTTAGAGGCAGTGCAGAGGAGGTTCACCAGTTTGATTCCAGAGATGAGGGGATTAGACTATGAGGAGAGATTGAGTCACCTGGAACTGAACTCACTGGAATTCAGAAGGATGAAAGGAGATCTTATAGAAACATATAAAGTTATGAAAGGGATAGACAAAGGAAAGTTATTTTCACTGGTAGGTGAAACAGGGACATAGATTCAGGGGGGTGGATTTAGATAAGGAGGTACTGCTTTTCCCAGTGAGTGGTGAATCTGTGGAATTCTCTGCACAATGTAGCAGCGGAGGCCACTTCAGTAAATATATTTAAGACAAAGTTGGATAAATTTTTACATAGTAGGGGGATTAAGGTCAATGGGGAAAATGCAGGTAGGTGGAGATGAGTCTATGGCCAGATCAGCCATGATCTTACTGAATCGCAGAGCAGGCTTGATGGACGAGATGGACGACTCCTGCTCCTATTTCTTATGCAAAGGGATATTGTACACTTTGTTTATCCAGCTGATTCAGATCGACTTCCAGAAAGCTCAGTGTCCTCCTGAAATCCTTGTAGGTGATGACTTCCACAATTGGCAGTCCTGGCACCAGGGAGCTGAGTTAGCATACCTGGACTAATCAATTGGAATATCAGCTCCAAGGCTCAGAGGTCAAAGTCAAAGACAAGTTTTCTGTTATATGTGCAAGTACTTCTGAGACCCAGAGAGGGTCAACAAACTGAATGTGGCACTTTTTTTGCAATTAAAATTGAGGAAGACCTCTAAACTAAAGATGGTGGCATAGGACATAGAACTGAGAAGATTATATCAGAGTACATGGTCTTCAGCCCACAATGTTCTGAGAGTCTTTTACCCTATACTGAAATCAATGTAACACTTTCCTCTGGCATAGCCCTCTACCATTCTATCACCCATGTGCCTATCCAAGAGTTTCTTAAATGCCCCTAATGTATCTGCCCCTACCACCACCCCTGACAGAGTGTTCCATGCACCCACCATGTTCTGTGTAAAGAACTTACCTCTGACATCCCCCCAATACTTTCGTTCAATCACCTTTAAATTATATCCCCTTGTACTAACTATTTCTGTCCTGGGAAAAAGTCTCTATCCATGCCTCTTGTTATTTTGTACATATCTATCAAGTCACCTCTCATCCGCCTTTGCTCCAAAGATAAAAGCTTAGCTCTCTCAACCTATCCTCATATGCCATGCCCTCAGACACTCAGCTAAACAGCAGTATCTGAGTCAGTTGCATATCAAGCTGATAACAAATGGTGCACTTAGTTGATAGGGATGCCTTTATACAAATATACACCACAGCCTTCTTTACAGATTGTACTTTCAAGATCTTTCTCAACTGGTACACCATGTCTGGCAATAAAGCAGAAGTTTCTGACTAGGTAGGGACAAAATAGTTTTAAAGCCACAACTTGCATTTTCTCTCAGACATAGCTGAGGGGAGAGGGTGTGGGGAGGAGTAATCCTTTTCCTGACCAGTGCCAGGAAACAAAAGAATGGTTGACTGCTTCTGAGAAGGCAGCTGATTGAGAGTCCTGATGCAGAAAACAATGGCATTTCCTTTCTTCTCATTGACCTTGTTCTACCCATTGTGCTGTTCTAGCAGCTTGTTTGTTGATCCGAATGCAGCCTCTGCAGTGCCCAAGTAAAAAAGTCTAAATGATGGGTGAGGAAGGCCCATGTCCCATCATGCAGCACTTTATGGCTGTTGTTGATTCTCAACTTCTGAGGCTTGATGACAGTGTCCAGCAACGTGACTAGGACAGCAGGAAGAAAATAGAGTTCTAGAAGTTCAGTCATGTAGTTATACAGCTTAAGAACAGGCCCTTGGGGCCAACTTGCCCAAGCAGAGCAAGTCCAATTTGCCATATCCCTCAAAACATCTTCTATTCATATACCTGTCTGAATGGCCTTCAAAAATAGTAATAGTATTGCCAAGGACATTGTGAGATTTGGGAGCAAAGCTTATTGAATTAGACTCTAAATCAGCTAGGCTGTCCTGGACAATGGAGACAACCGGACAAATGCAGTGGGCCAGGCTGAACAGATGGGTCTGGCTGGCTGGTGCTCATTAAAAGGAATTTGGCTTCGAAGCAAAATGGTCCCTGGAACACATTGAAGTATGTTACAAAGTAGAGCCAGTGTGCTGAAGGCCAGGATTTAATGGTCAGAATGCAGGTGAGTCAGCCTCTTTTGGTTGTTAGACTATTAACTAGAGGCTAGTTTCTCTCTGCAGGACCAGTCTGGGTGCAATCTCCCAATGGCTTGCAAACAACTGACTCAGGAACTACACTGTTATTAGAGGATTGGCCTTGTAGAAACATTGAATCATGCAAACAATAGCTCAATGAGTCATTGAATTGGACGGGTAACCATTTCCCAGAAAAAGAATACCACAGAAGTGAAACATTATGGAATCAAAGAATAGATAGAAGAATATTAATGTCATTGAATTACTGGACAGGAATCAGAGAATCATGGGATCTGAATAGGAGAGCAATGGAATTGCATAGAAGCTCGTGATTCTGCAGTTAAAGCCGCCAGAACCCCAGGAATCAAGATCACAGGAATAGAATCAAAATAACAAAATGATAAAATCATAGGAACATCCAAGAGAATCACAGAAATGCAAGATAATGGAAATGCAGAATCCTGGAGGAGGGGCGGGCAGATCGCATCTTCTTGCCACTGGGATCTGGCCGATAAAGGGTCATTGTTAGATCTGAGACTTGAATGTTTTTGCTGCATTTTTAATGAATTGAATTTTAAGTGGTGAATTAACATTTCTATTTCAGATGTTCTTATCCTTCAGTCAAGGAAGGCAAAATAATGACATGCATATATCACTTTCAGTGGCAATTAAAAGGGTTTTGGAGGCAGAAAGCTGTATCTTCCCTGAGAATGCCTTTAATGGCATCCTGAGAAGGAAATGACAGTCATTGCAAACAAAGTTCCCTCCTGATTCACAACAAGTTCATTAGCTGTTGCAGTGAGAGAAACTTCCTGAACTGAAACAAGCCATTAGCATGTGCAGAAGAGACGGTCCTGCTGATATCTGAACACATCATTGGTGGAGGTGGACAGATAATGGGACACATGGCACCCAAAAGTACATATCTAAGTGGCTACTCTGCATCAGCTTTTCTGCTCACGGGATTGGGAACATCACCATGATTTTATTGGAGGTCTGGTTTCTCTTGGCAGTCATTTTAAGTTGCTGGATGTGTGCTACAGAGCAACCAGTGAAATTGCTGGAAGTTGTTCAAATCTTTCTCCCATCTCACTCATCAGTAACTTGGCCTAACAGCTGCCTGTGGTAATGAATTCCACAAATTCACCACCCTCTGGCTAAAGAAATTCCTCCTCATCTCCATCGAAAAGGACATCCCTCTGTTCTGAGGCTGTGTCTCTGGTCTTAGAGCCTCCCACCATCCTCTCCACATCTACTCTATCAAGGCCTTTCACCAGTCAATAGATTTCAATGAGGTCACCCCTCATTCTTCTGAATTCCGGTGAATCAGGCCCAGAGTCATCAAACGCTCTTCATATGACAAGTGTTCAATCCTGGAATCATTTTTGTGAATCTCATTTGAACCCTCTCCAGTTTCAGCACATCCTGTCTAAGATAAGGGGCCCAAAACTGCTCACAATACTCCAAGTGAGGCCTCACCAGTGCTTTATAGAAGTTCAACATTACATCCTTATTTTTATATTCTAATCCTCTTGAAATGAATGCTAACATTGCACTTTCCTTCCTCGCCACAGATTCAAACTACAAATTAACCTTAGGGAATCCTGCCAAGGACTCCCAATTCCTTTTGCACCTCAGATTTTTGTATTTTCTCTCCACTTAGAAAATAGTCATTTCTTCTACCAAAGTGCGTGACAATACACTTCCCAACACTGTATTCCATCTCCCACTTCTTTTCCCATTCTCCTAATCTGTATAAGTCCTTCTATGGCCTCTCTATTTCCTCAAAACTACCTGCCCCTCCATATTGTCTGCAAACTTTGCAGCAAAACCATCAATTCCATCATCCAAATCACTGCCATATAACGTAAAATAAAATTGTTTCCATCACAGTCCCTTGTGGAGCACTACTATGCACTGGCAGCCAACCAGAAAAGGCTCCTTTTATTCTCACTCTTTGCCTGCTGCAAATCAGCCACTGCTTTAACCATGCTAGTATCTTTCCTGAAATACCATGGGTTCATAACTTGGGTTCATGGGTTCATACCATGGGTTCATAACTTGGGTTCATAACTTGTCAGAGACCTTATGAAAATCCACATACATAACATCAACTGATTCTTCTTTGTCTATCCTACTTGTTATTTCCTCAAAGAATTCCAACAGATTTGTCAGGCAAGATTTTCCCATGAAGAAACTATGTTGACTATGGCCTATTTTATCATGTGCCTCAAAATATCCTGATACCACATTCTTAACGATCGATTGCAGATCTTCCCAACCACTAAGGTCAGACCTATAATTTCCTTCTGCCTCTCTCCCTTCTTAAAAAATGGAGTGACATTTGCAATTTTCCAGTCTTCTAGAACCATTTTAGAATCTGGTGATTCTTGGAAATCATTACTAATGCCTCCACAATCTCTTTAGCCACCTCTTTCAGAACCCTGGGTTGTAAACCATTTGGTCCAAGTGACTTAGCTACCTTCAGACCTTTCAGTTTCCCAAGAACCTTCTCCCTAGTAATGATAACTTCACACACTTCATGAACCCTGACACCTTGAACTTCTGTCATACTGCTAGTGTCTTCCACAGTGAAGACTGATGCAAAATCTCATTCAGTTTGTCTGCCATTTCCTTGTCCCCCATTACTACCTTTAATATACTTAAAACAGCTGACAGCGTGTCAGCCTTTATGAGGTGTTGTTTGTGGGGTTTGTTCAGTTCTCTCAATTTTAATTGAGTCTATTCTAACCTGCCCACAGTCTTCTTTGTATCTGGCTCATACCATAAAACATAGGAGCAGAATTAGGCCATTTGGCCCACTGAGTCAGCTCTGCCATTCCATCATGGCTAATTTTTTTTATCCCTCTCAACCCCATTCTCCAGCCTTCCCTCCATAATCTTTGATATCCTGACTAATCAAGAACCTATCAAACTCCGCTTTAAAGAAATGCAATGATTTGGCCTCCACAGCCATCGATGGCAAAGAATTCCACAGATTCACCACCCTCTGGCTAAAGAAATTCCTCCTCATTTCTGTTCTAAATGGAAGTCCCTCTATTCTGAGGTTGTGCCCTCTGTTCCTAGATTCCCCCACTGAAACATCCTCTCCACATCCCAACTACGTCTAGGCCTTTCAAGATTCTATATGTTTCAATGACCTTCCCCCTCATTCTTCAAAACTCCGTCAAGCACAGGCCCAGAGCTATCAAATGCTCCTCATACATTAACCCTTTCATTACTGAAATCATTTTGATTGGACCTTCTCCAACGCCAGCACATCATTTCTTAGATAAGAGTCTCAAAAGTGCTCACAATAGTCCAAGTGCAGTTTGATCAATGCCTTATAAAGCCTTAGCATTACACCTTTGCTCATATACTCTTGAAATGAATGCTAATATTGCAATTGCCTTCCGTATTACTGACTCAATCAACGGGTTAAACATTAGGGAATCCTGCACAATGATTCCCAAGCCCCTTTGCCCTGGTTCTTGAATTTTCTTCCTGCTTTGAAAGTAGTTCACACCTCTATTCCTTCTACCAAAGTGCATGACCATACACTTGCCTTTACTATATTCCATCTCCCACTTCTTTGCCCATTAGATCTGCAGACTCCCTGCTTCCACAGCACTATTTGCCCCTCCACCTAACTTTGTATTGTCTGCAAAAGTGGCCACAAAGCCATCATTAGTGTCATCCAAATTGCTGATAAATAACATGAAAAGAAGCAGACCCAACATTAACCCTTGTAGAACACAACTAGTCATTGCAACCAAACAGAAAAGGCCCTCTTTATTCCCTCTCTTCGCATCCTGCCAGTGAGACCATCTTCTATCCATGCTTATATCTTTCATGTAATACCATAGGCTCTTCCCTTGTTAAGCAGTTACATGTGTGGCACCTTGTCAAAAGCTTTCTGAAAATCCAAGTAAACAACATCCACTGACTCTCCTTTGTTTATCCTGCCTGTTATTTCCTCAAGGAATTCCAACAGATTTGTCAGGCAGGTTTTTCTCTTAAGGAAACAATGCTAACTTTAGACTCCGACATCTTCCTAACCATTGAAGTCAGGCTGATCGACCTATAATCTCCTTTCTTCTGCCTCCCCCCTTTCTTAAATAATGGAGTGATATTTGCATTTTTCCAATCCTCCAGAACCATTTCAGAATCTAGTGATTCTTGAAAGATCATTGCTAATGCTTTAGTTACCTCTTTCAGAACCTTGGGGTGTAGACATCAGGTCCAGGTGACTTATCTACCTTCAGACCTTTCATCTTCCCAAGCACCTTCTCCTTAGTAATTCCCATTACTTCTGCCCCCTGACTCTCTTGAATTTCTGGCATATTGTTAATGACATCTACAATGAAGACAGATGCAGAATTCTTATTAAGTTTGTCTTCCATTCCCTTGTCCCCTATTACTACCTCTCCAGTGTCATTTCCCAGAGGTCGGTTATCTACTCTTGTCTTTCTTTTACTCTTTATATATCTGAAACAAAGACTTCTGGTATCCTCTTTTATATTATTGGCTAGCTTACTTTTCATCTTAGCATTTCCCTTTTTATATGCCTTTCTATCTGTCATGGGTGATTGATAAGTTCATGGCCTAAGCTAGAAGGAGATGAGTTATACAGCTCTCATTACATGCACATGCAGGTCAACTCTTTGAGTGATTATGCAGAAAGTTTGAAGTTAATAACTCATCAGAGGTGATTGATAAGTTTATGGCCTAAGGTAGAAGGAGATGAGTTATTAACTTCAAACTTTCTGCATAATCACTCAAAGAATTGAACTGCATGTGCATGTAACGAAAGCTGTATAACTCATCTCCTTCTACCTTAGGCCCCCAAATTTATCAATCACCCCTCATATGTCATTTAATTAGAAACCTGAATGAAATGAATGGGAAAATATGCTAGATGATGATAGTCAGCATGGCTTTGTGTGTGGTAGGTCATGTCTAACCAATCTTATAGAGATTTATGAGGAAGTTAGCGGGAAAGTTAATGAAGACAAGGTAGTGGACATAGACTTTAGTAAAGTATCTAACAAGGTCCCACATGGTTCAGTCATTCGGCATTCAATACGATCTAGTAAATTGGATTAGACATTGGTTTTGTGGGAGAAGCCAGGGAGTGGTAGTAGATGGTTATTTCTCTAACTGGAAGCCTGTGACGAGTGGAGTGCGACAAGGATCGATGCTGGCTTGTCATCTAGATCAACAATTGGAATAATAATGTGATTAACTGAAACAGCAAATTTATGGATGACAGCAAGACTGGGGATGTAGTGGACAAGAAGGAAAGCTATCATGGCTTGCAGTGGGACTAGACTGGCTGGACAAATAGACTGAAAAATGGCAGGTGGAATTTAATGCAGACAAGTGCAAGATTTTGCACTTTGGTAGTACTAATCAGGGTAGCTCTTATGCAGTGAATGGTAGAAAACTGAGGAGTGTGGTAGAACAGAGAGATCTGGGAATACAGGTCCATAATTCATTGGAAGTGGTGTCACAGGTAGATAGAGTCAGAAAGAAAGCTTTTGGTACATTGACCCTCAGAAATCGAAGTACTGAGTACAGGAGTCGGGATGTTATGTTGATGTTGTATAAGACAACATTGTGTGCAGTTTTGGACATCCACCTACAGAAAAGATGTAAATAAAGTTGAAAGAGTACAGAGAAAATTTTCAAGAATGTTACTCAGTCTGGAGGACTTGAGTTATAAGGAAAGATTGAATAAATTAGGACTTTTTTTTCTTGGAACATAGAAGATTGAGAAGAGATTTGATAGAGGTATTAGAAGTTGTTGTACATCTCAGGAAATGATGGTGTAACACGTTTTCTGATGGGTCTTGGGGGTATTTGAACTTTCTGGAGTGGCTGTCCAGCCGCACTCTAGAGCGCCAGTCTCTTTCACAGTGGCTGCAGGTGAAGGAGGAAGGTGCTCTGGTTGATGTATCTCTGGCTCTCTTGTAGATGAGAATGTTGGTCCTTGCTATCTCAGCACGTAGTAGAACACCTTTGACAGTGGCCTCCATGCTGTCTGGTCGTCAGCTGTTTCCTCCCAAGCACTGAGGTTGAAGTCTGCCAACTTCCTGCCGCATTTGCAGACATCCCTGTAGCAGTGACATGGTCTTTCTCGTGGACAGTGACCCTCACTCAGTTCGCCGTGCAGCATGACCTTGGGAATGGGTCCCTAATCCATCTGTTTGACCTGGCCTAACCATTTGAGGCATCTGTGGCTGAGTAGTGTGTGGATGCTGGAGGTGTCAGCCCACTGCAGAACCTCTGTGTTGATTCTTTCCTGCCAGGAGATATACAAAATGAGCCTGAGCCAGCGTAGATGGAACAAGTTTGGCCTCTTCTCTTGGCTGATGCATGGTGTCCAATCCTCACTGGTGTAGAGGAGTGTGCTGAGCACACACACCTGGTACATACAGAGCCTGGTCTTCCTTGTCCACTGTCTATTGGCCCATACTCTCTTGTTCAGTCTGGGCATGACAGCTGCAGCTTTGGCAACCCTGCTGTTCGCCTCCGCTTCGAAGGACAGGGAACTGCTGATGGCTGATCCAAGATAGGTGGCTACATCAAGACAGCAACCATCAATGATGATGTTCGGAGGGATTCTGCATACAGGGCCATGACATTTGTCTTCTTCAGACTGATGGGTAATCCAAACTCCTTGCAGGCATGATCGAGCAGTTAATCAGTTGTTGGAGTCCGCCTTCGGTGTGTGACGTCAATGCTGCGTCATCTGCAAACAGCATTTCCTGGACGAGAGCTGTCCTAACTTTGGTCTTGGAGTGCAAGCAAGCGATGTTGAACAACTTTTGTGTGAAGATAGATGTCTTCAGAGCAGTCTGCGAAAGCACAGTGAAGGAGCATGGAGAAGAAGATTCCAGAGAGGGTGGGTACCGGGACACACTTCACCTTGTTTCACTTGCTGCTGATAGGAAAGGCATCAGAACTTGTTTCATTGAAGCCGACAGTGCTGTGCATATCGTTATGAAAGGATGAAATGATACTGTGCAGTCTTGGGGGAGTTTAGCAGGAGTTCGATAAGTCCGTTTCTGCTGACGAGCTTGAACGCCTTGGTCAGATCAATGAAGGCTATGTACAGTGGCTTCTGCTGTTCCTGACATTTCTCCTGCAGTCGGCACAGTGAGAAGATCATGTCCACTGTAGACCAGCCTGCTCCGAATCCACACTGGGACCCTGGGTAGATTCTGGATGCAAGGCTCTGAAGTCATGCCAAGAAGACTTGGGTGAACATTTTCTCCACAGTACTAAGGAGAGAGATGCCATGGTAGTTGTTACATTCACTACAATTGCCCTTGTTTTTGCAAAGTATTACAATGTTAGCATCTTGCATGTCTTGGGGACGTGGCCTTTCTCCCAATAAAGACACAGAAGCTCGTGTAGGTAGTGCAGCAAGGCAGGTTTCCCACTCTTCAAGATATGAGGAGTATAGATGGGGTAAATACAAGCAGGTTTTTTCATGTGAGGTTAGGTGGGACTATAACTAGAGGTCATGAGTTAAGAGCGAAAGGTGACAAGTTTAAGAGAAACGAGGGGAAACTTCACTCAGAGGGTTGTGAGAATGTGGAATGAGCTGGCAGCTCAAGTGGTGCATGCAAGCTCAGTTTCAACATTTGGATAGGTACACAGATTGTAGAGGTATGTAGGGCTATGGTCAGTGCTGGTCGATGGAAGTAGGCAGTTTAAATATATTTTCATAGACTAAATGGGCTGAAGTCCCTGTTTCTGTGCTGTACTTTTTTAATACTCTGTAACTCTATGACTCTCTGATGCAAACAAGCTCTATGATCCAAAAGAGTTTAGCCTGTGTGTGGGTCGGTAGGAGGGAGGGGTAGTGGTGCGGCATGTAAATTTTTATCTCTGCTCCTGCTTGACTACACACAAAACACTGTTCACATCCTGCAGGGTGGCCTTCTGAGAGCCCTGCTCCACATCCACCCCCAGGTAAATGTTTACCCAGTGATCAGGTGGGTGTGACCCAGCAGAATATCCTGCAATAGGTTGCAGCAGCTAATGATTATGATTACTTTGTTAAAGATAATTACACGTTAATAGTAAATCATTCCAATTGGCAAGTTTTCCATATCAAAATCTTTATTAGAAGGGGATTAATATGGAAACCCTAGAATGGCCCGTGTTGTATTATAGATTAAAACAGTTATGAGTATCACAAACTAACTGTAGATTGGAAGGGGCTATCTGCAGTAAGGCCGATCAGAAATTATGCAGCAGCAGGCTGGTTCGTTTGCCTTCCACTGACCCATACACGTTTATATTATATTTATAAAATGTGACACAAAGGCTACAGTACCTGCAGCGGGGTCATCTACCAGAAACAACTAAACCTCAGAGAGGCGACAATGCATGAAGCCTACCACTGCATCACTCTCTACCACCATGGCTTCCATTAAATCCATGATACCTAGCATATTCTGAAAGGAAGTTCAATTCACTTTTCTTAGTGAACACACACGCCACATATAATTTGCATATATAATAGCTTCAAAAAAATAATTGTCTAAAAGTTAAATTATTTTTAAAAGTACTACCTAAAAACCTAGTTTTATTTTTACATTTAATAGTGATAGTTTTCTCACGAGGTTATACCGTTATAATTCTTTGAAATTCACTAATTTTCGATTGAGCTTGCTCACACAATAGTATTGTTATTACTGTTTATATATGTCAGCATTTATTATCTTGCCCATGGTTTTGTGTCATTTCCATGGTACTAAAGGATGACTAATTTGTATGACTTCACTTTCAGATGGAAGCATGCTGCCATGTAAAATGAGGAAGCACTTGGAGTCAGCATATATGAACAAGGAAGATAAGACACTGGATTACTTCAAAAAGCTATGTGATAATTGTCAGTCAAGGTCGACAGTAAAACAAATGCTTAGTGAAAAAGCAGCTAAGATAGGTAAAGGCTTACTTGCATCCTATGAGATTTCAAACTTAATTGCAAAAGCTGGCAAGCTGCATAATATAGGTGAATTATTGATTGTGCCTGCAATTTCAGTTGTAAATTCTACTGTTATGAATCAGCGCGTATGAAACTATTCAAGCCATCTCCTTGAGCAACTTATCAGTATGAAGGGGTATTGATGAAATGTCAGATGATGTAAAAAACAACTAGTTGCACATCTGCAAGTTTAGAAGTTTGCCCTGCAAATCGATGAAAGTACATTAAATGATAATGAAGCCCTTCTGAGGACATACTGTTTAATATGTTAGGTTTCTGAATGATGATCAGGCCAGTGAGGACATGCTTTTTGTCCAAAAGCTTAAGACAGATAATAAATAAAGTATCCTATTCTGAGCTTCAAAATAGTTTTTTTTCATATACACCTGTAACACAATTTAACATATAATACTACCTATAACCATGAATATTGACTGTATAGTCGACCAAGAGAATCTTTAGCAACTAACGCAGACTATGGAGAGTGGGGACCAGAGGGAAAGGAAAGTCACAAGTGGGCCATGAGCAGAAAAATATTGAGAACCATTGGGTTAATTGATTATTGTAAATGGTCCTGTGATTAGGTTAGGGTTAAATCGGGGTTACTGGGTGCAGCGGCTCGAAAGGCCAGAAGGGCCTGTCCTGCTCCATATCTCCAAATAAAATAAAAATACAGTAACTTCCCCCCTTTCAATCTATTTCCTCGGCCCATGAAGCTATTGTGGAGTAGATGGATCCCACGGTTATCCCCAAATTGAAAACCACCTGGTGGGCTGAGTTCAGTCCTTCCTTGAACATTTTCAGGAAAACTGGATCATCCCTCCCTGGATTTTCCAGGCATGAGTACTTCTCAAAAGCCCAGTGTTTGTACTCTGCATGGTCCAGGGCAAGTTCTTCAGCCTTCTGATGTTTCAACAGTTTCAAAGGTACATTTAACATCAGATAAATGTGTACAACATACCTCCTGAAATGGTTTTTCTTTGCAAACATCCACAAAAGCAGAGGAGTGCCTCAAAGGATGAATGACAGTTAAATGTTAGAACTCCAAAGTCCTCACCAGCCCCCCACTTCCACGCGCAAGTGGCAGCAAGCAATGATCCCCCTCCCCCCACTGGCAAAAGAATGCACCAGCACCCGCTACCGAGCACTCAAGCGTGCAGCAAAGACACAGACTTGCAATACTCCAAAGACTACTTGTTCACCCTGTATTCGACTTACCTTAGGTTCTCTCTCTCCCTAATAAGGGAGAAAGAGATGTCTCTGTTTTCACAGTGAGAGGGGAGACGTAACAAGCAACTCGCTGGTTTATCATGTTATAACTCCATTTTGCTTTTTCTGAGCTCTGTGCCCAAAGATCTCAGGTCTCTGGGCACACAGCCAAAGGTCTTCCAGGTCCCACGACACACTGGTCCGGGACACTAACCTTCGATCCACCCATCTCCAGAGGCCCGAGATGCTAGGCCTCCAAAGGTGAGCCAAACTCTTAGACCGCACCCTTAGCATGTCGGATAATTGCCAGTCGTGAAAGCCTGAGAGCGGGTCCCATTCCCGCAAAGAACTGAAGTCAGTGTGTAACTCCAGGTCAGGGTCTTCTAAAGAACTCTGAAAGGGAAAAATAGAGATATTAAAGATAGAAATAGAGTTGTTTCCGAAGATGCAAGCAAAGGAGTCACCATTTAGCACCATCTTGACTGAGCTCCACCGTCCAAACAAGTGACATTATCATTCCCAAGGAGACTAGTACACTGATGATATGGAAGCTAGTACCATGATAGAGCTGACTAATTTTTACAACTTTCTGTAACTTACTTCAATCTTGTGCTGTTGCCTTCCTGCCTCCTCCCTCCCAATACCAGATGGTGATGCAGCAAGGCAGAATGCTCTCTACAGTACATCTGTTGACATTTTCCAGTGTTTTAGGCGACAAGCTCCTAATGAAATACAGCCGCTGTCTTGCCTTCTTTATAGCTGCATCAATACGTTGTGAGCAGTTTAGACCCTCAGAGTTATTGACACCCAAGAACTTGAAATTGCTCACTCACTCCACAACTTATCCCTCTTTGTGGATTGGTTTATGTTTCTTCGACTTACCCTTCCTGAAGTCCACTATCAGCTCTTTGGTCTTGCTAGCGTTAAGTGCAGACTGTTGCTATACCACCACTCCACTAGCTGGTCGATCCCACTCCTGTACGCCCACTCGTCACCATCTGAGACTCTGCCAACAATGGTTGTATCATTAGTAGCTTTACAGATGGGATTTGAGCTATGCCTAGCCACGTAGTCATGGTTGCTGTTTTATCCCACTTTCTCTTGGATTGGCTTTGTCACCACTGCCAATGTTCCTCCGAGCTCCAAGTCTTAACCTACCTGGCTTTGTCTATTCCCTTTTCAAATGTATAGAGTACATACTTACTAAGTTCTTCCTCTTCATAATTAAACCCTTGATGTTGTTGTATCCCTTTTATATGGAAGATTTAATATTCCTGCACTATCATCTCTCTTGGGTCTTGATTCTCCATGTTTTCCCACACACAGTCAGAAACACTGTAACAAACAATGCACTGCCTTGTGGTTTCCTGATCAAGTGTACATGCACCCTCTGTTATCCGAACAGTAACTTCCACACAACCCAAATGTTCTCAGTAGTCAGGCTACACTTACAAAGTTGCCCACCGACCAAGAATACATGCACCCCTCAGCCGAGTGGCATGGTCACAAAAAGTGACCACTTTTTGCAACTGGTGGCCCTGTCTCCCTGTCTCAACAAACTATCCAGTGCTGTCTAGTAGCTGATTCCACACACACACACACACACACACACACACACACACACACACACACACACACACACACACACACACACACACACACACACACACACACACACACACACACACACACACACACACACACACACACACTCCACTACGTCTTCACATCTACCTCTCCAGCTCTCTGACAAGTTATTTGATACTTGGTGACTCAATAGACATTGACTTAAGCAGAACTAAGAATGGGCTGTTGTGATCAGAAATATTCAACCTTCTTAGATTGTTGAGGTTGCTGGTCATGTAATTGGGTCACAAACCTATCCCACATGAGCCCCAGAGAGATGCTGGAGCTGGTGATATACGTCTTTATTCATCACAACAAGCAGGCATTCTCATGGAGATACCCTCAAGAGAATCTCACAAACTCAAAAATACATCAGATTTTTATATACTTAACAGTAGGTGATTCAATATAATTTCAATGGTTACAATGTCATTGTTCAATTCAATAATTTGGGTTAACAAATGATTCCTTTGAGGTAGAAGCACATTGTAATCGATACAACACCCCTCAAGTTTCAAATATTTTTGCTGCGTAACACAGATATTCTAAAAACTTCTGACGACAGAGCCAGATGTTGCCTACATTGCTGTAGCCAATTAACATATCCCCACTGTCTAAATGTTTGGCTGCAAACATCTCATGGTCACCATTTTGCAAACCGTATCTCATATGGACAGTATCGTTTATTTACAAAAGTGTGCTTTTAATTTTAGTTTACTGCCTATGATTTTTTCAGAACTGAAGACTGATGCTTTTTTGAATTAGTATCTTCTATATTCACAATACTTCCTAACATATATTAACATATAGGGCACAATCATAACCTCGTGGTTAACACAACACTATTACAGATAGTGGCGTTTCAAAGTTGAGAGTTTAATTCTGACTCCATTCTATAAGGAGTCTCTGTATGTCCTCCTTGTGAAATGTGTGGGCTCTCTCCAGTTCCTCTGGATTCTCTGCACGTACTGAGTAGATTAATTGGGCATTGTTACTTGTCCCACAATTATGTTAGGATTAATCAGGTTCGATAGACATTGCTGGGGCGGTGTGATTCAAAGGGCCAGTAGGGCCCACTCCACACTGTATCGCTAAATAAATCAATACATAGAAATACATTGTCTGTCACAGTTTTACACATTTCTAACCTTGTTCAGTACTTTCTGTTATCATACAAAAGGGTCTGGTATCATAGATTCAACCTTCTTTTAGTTTCACCACCAACACTGAACACAGGGCCCCCCCAGGGCTGTGTGCTCAGTCAACTGCTGTTCACTCTGCTGACCCACGACTGCGCTGCAACGGACTGGTGCAGAGCCAACAACCTGTCTCCGAATGTGAACAAAAGAGATGGTTGTTGACTTCAGGAGGGCATGGAGCAGCCACTCTCCACTGAACATCGATGGCTCCTCCATAGAGATCATTAAGAGCACCAAATTTCTTGGTGTTCACTTGGCGCAGAATCTCACCTGGGCCCTCAACACCAGCTCCATAGCAAAGAAAGCCCAGCAGCGTTTCTATTTTCTGTGAAGGCTGAGAAAAGTCCATCTCCCACCCCACCATCGTCATCACATTCTACAGAGGTTGTATTGAGAGCATCCTGAGCAGCTGCATCACTGCCTGGTTTGGAAATTGCACCATCTCAGATCGCAAGACCCTGCAGCAGATAGTGAGGTCAGTTGAGAAGATAATCAGGGTCTCTCTTCCCCCCATTACAGACATTTACACTACACGCTGCATCCACAAAGCGAACAGCATTATGAAGGACCCCACGCACCCCTCATACAAACTCTTCTCCCTCCTGCCATCTGGCAAAAGGCACCGAAGCATTCAGGCTCTCACGACCGGACTGTGTAACAGTTTCTTCCCCCAAGCCATCAGACTCCTCAACACTCAGAGCCTAGACTGACACCAACCTACTGCCCTCTACTGTGCCTATTGTCTTTATTGTACAGCCTATTATTTATTGAACTGCCTGCACTGTTTTGTGCACTTTATGCAGCCCTGTGTAGGTCTGTAATCTAGTGTAGTTTCTGTGTTGTTTTACATAGTTCCAGTGTAGTTTTTGTATTGTTTCATGTAGCACCATGGTCCTGAAAAACATTGTCTCATTTTTACTATGTACTGTACCAGCAGTTATGGTCGAAATGACAATAAAAAGTGACTTGACTTGACTTGAGAGTATCTGCGAAGTTCATTAAAATGCTGTGTAACATTTGCCGATTTAATCTAACATTAATTCCTGATTAACATTACCCAATCTGACAAATGGAATCCAGTGTAAGCTCTCTTTTATCTGATACCTTATCCATCTGAAAGTTTTAAATTCAAGCTCAAGAAGCAGCCTTGCATTTAAATATTTACAGAAGGAATACTGAAAAATAAATGCATTCTGTCATAATGTTTTCCTTCCAGACTTTTGTTTCTCAACCTCATCTTCCGTATGGCTCAGTTTTAGTTAGTCATAACATTCATTCTTCTTGACACGAACACGAACACTTTGGATTTCAAACATTATGCAGTGAATAACTGCTGTGTCTAAACTTCTTAAAGATGGTATTTAAATTATTTAAATTCTGAAAACATCGATGTACTGTAAATAAAACACTTATTGCTGAAGAACCTCTGTAGGTCAGGCAGCATCTTTGTAGCGGAAGAAACAGTCAATATTTTGGGGAGAGACCCTTCATCAGGACTGGAACAGAAGGGGAAAGTGGCTAGAATAAGAATGTGGGGAGAGAGGAAGGAATAACAGCTGACAGATGATGGGTGAAACCTGGCTGAAGGGGGTACATGGGTAGGTGCAAGAGGGACGAAGCTGGGAGGTGATACGTGGAAGAGGTAAAAGGGCCGAAGAAGGCCAATGGACCATGGTAGAGATTAGTGGAGGAGGGCCACCAGATGGAGTTGATAGGCAGGTAAGGAGAAACAAAGGGGCAAGAGGGGAACCAGACAGAAGAATGGAAAAAGAGAGAAGGGGAAGGGGAATTAATTACACTTAGTGACCTCGTTATTAGGTACACCTGCACAGCTACTCATGAATGCAAATATCTAGTCTGCCAATTGTAGCAACAATTAGATGCATAAAAGCATTCAGACATGGTCAAAAGGTTCAGTTGTTCAGACCAAACATCAGAATGGGGAAGAAAGGTGATCTAAGTGACTTTGATTGTGGAATTATTATTGGTGCCAGATGGGGTGGTCTAAGTATCTCAGAAACTGCTGATATACTGATACTGGGAGATACCAGCAAAACAACCTCTAGTGTTCACAAAGAATGATTCAAAAACCAAACAAAATCCAGTGAGTGGCGGTTGTGTTGGTGAAAATACCTTATTTATGAGAGAAGTCAGGGAAGAATGGGCAGATTGGTTCAAGCTGACAGGAAGGTGACAGCAACTCAAATAACCATGCATTTCAACAGTGCTGTGCAGAAGAGCATCTCAGAATGCACAACACATTGAAACTTGAAGTGGGAAGACTATGGACACATAGAAATACCTGATACGTGGCCACTGAGTGTATATTAAAATACTTCTATTGCTTTCATCTTCAAAGTTATAGCAGATTTGTCCATTCTGAGTGCAGCTAATGTCGAGCTTTGATTTCAACACTTGTATAAGCACAAGTGCATCTCCATTGTTGAATTCAATCTATGACTTCAATCAAACCAAATCAGCAATATAACTGTAGGGGAGGGATTGTGGAGTATGTGGACTAATATGTTGAGGAACCAATTATACAGTAAGACTGGGTACTATGTAATGAGAAAGGATTAAAAATAAAACATGTTATATGGAGTCTCTTGGGATGAATAATGATAAAAATAATACAATTCTTCATTAAGATGGAGAGTGAGAGAGCTGATTCTGAGACTAGTGCCCTGAATCCAAATAAGGGAAATGTGGAGCAAATTGTTTGAGAAAAGTTGTGAAATCATATTTAAATGGCTGAGAATAGAGAAGAAATGGCAGGCATTTAACAACTGCATGGGCGAATTACAGCAATTGATCTTTCCTGTCTGGCACAAAATAGAGGAGGGATGATGGCCCAATCATGGGTTTCAAAAGAATCTATGATTTGTATTAGATCTAGGGAGGAGAAATACAAGATCAAAAAAAGTAGCAAAATGATTGATTGACTGCAGTTTAGATTTAAGCAAATGCAGTCAAAGGGATTGGTGAAAAAAGGTCATTAAAACTGCTGTAAATGCTTCTGCAGATATGGTGCCTATAAAAAGTATCCACCCCCTTGAGTCTGTGTGGATAGATCTCTATCAGCTTTGCACATCTGGACACTACAAATATTCCCCATTCTACTTTACAAAACTTCTCAAGCTCTGTCAGATTGCACAGGAATTGTGAGTCAGCAACCCTTTAAGTCCAGCCACAAAATCTCAATTCTGGTTTGGACTTTGACTTGGTCACCCCAGGACATTAACTTTGTTGTTTTTAAGCCATTCCTGTTAGCTTTGGCTTTACGTGTGGGGTCATTGTCTTGCTGGAAAACAAATCTCCCGTTGCATACTCTTGCAGACTGCATCTGGTTTTCCTCCAGGATCTCCTGTATTTTGCTGCATTTCTTTGACCCTCTACCTTCACAAGCCTTCCAGGGCCTGCTGCAGTGAAGCATCCCACAGCATGATGCAGCCACCACCATGCTTCATGGCAGGGATAGTGTTTTTTTTGATGTGCGATGTTTGGCTTATGCCAAACACAGTGTTTAGTCTGATGGCTAAAATGCCCAGTATTGATTTCACCTGACCATAGAACCTTCTTCCAGTTGACTTCAGAGTCTCCCAAATGCTTTCTGGCAAACTCTAGCCAAGATTTCATGGCAGTTTTTTCAACAGTGGCTTTCTCTTTGCCACTCTCCCATAAAGCTACGACAAGCGCTGCACCGGGGCAACAGTTGTTGTATGTGCAGTCTCTCCCATCTCAACCACTGAAGCTCATCCAGAGTCGTTTTTGGCCTTGATGGCCTCCCTCACTAGTCCCCTTCTTGCACAGTCACTCAATTTTTGAGGACAGCCTGCTCTAGGCTGATCTATAGCTGTGCCATATTCTTTCCATTTCTTGATGATTGACTTAACTGTACTCCAAGGATATTCAGTGACTTTGAAAAGTTCTTGTATCCATCCCCTGACTTGTGCTTTTCAATAATTTTTTCACAGAGTTGCTTGGAGTGTTCTTTTGTCTTTATGGTGTAGTTTTTGCCAGGATACTGACTCACCAGCAGTTGGACCTTCCAGATACAGGTGTATTTTTACTACAGTCAATTTAAACATCTTGACTGCACACACGTGATCTCCATTTAATTAATTATGTGACTTCTGAAACCAATTGGCTGCACTAGTGATGATTTAAAGAGGTGGTGAATACTGATACAATCAATTATTTTGTGTTTCATATTTGTAATTAATTTATAGAGATCAGTTTTCATTGTCACATGGAAGAGTATTTTTCTGTTGATCAGTATCAAGAAAAGCCAAATTAAATCCACTTTGATTCAATGTTGTAAAACAATAAAACATGAAAATTTCCAAGGATGGGGTGTTACACTGAGGGGAACCCAAGTGCAGGACACTGGCACGTCGACTGAGTTGGGGAGGCTGTCGTAGATGTGAACATAGAACAGCAAACTAGAGGAATCTTGACAAGGAGACGGGATTTACATGGACTATCTTAGATAGATAGATAGATAGATAGATAGATAGATAGATAGATAGATAGATACTTTATTCATCCCCATGGGGAAATTCAACTTTTTTCCAATGTCCCATACACTTGTTGTAGCAAAACTAATTACATACAATACTTAACTCAGTAAAAAAAAATATGATATGCATCTAAATCACTATCTCAAAAAGCATTAACAATAGCTTTTAAAAAGTTCTTAAGTCCTGGCGGTAGAATTGTAAAGCCTAATGGCATTGGGGAGTATTGACCTCTTCATCCTGTCTGAGGAGCATTGCATCGATAGTAACCTGTCGCTGAAACTGCTTCTCTGTCTCTGGATGGTGCTATGTAGAGGATGTTCAGAGTTATCCATAATTGACCGTAGCCTACTCAGCGCCCTTCGCTCAGCTACCGATGTTAAACTCTCCAGTACTTTGCCCACGACAGAGCCCGCCTTCCTTACCAGCTTATTAAGACGTCCCTCTTCTTAATGCTTCCTCCCCAACACGCCACCACAAAGAAGAGGGCGCTCTCCACAACTGACCTATAGAACATCTTCAGCATCTCACTACAGACATTGAATGACGCCAACCTTCTTAGGAAGTACAGTCGACTCTGTGCCTTCCTGAAACTGGAGCTGAACTTAGAACTAATGGTTCTAATCGGATAAGGGAACGAACTATCACATGAGAATAGACCAACAAACTGGCAACCTGTGATAGTGATGCCATCGTACTTATTTCACAGTCTCTGGTGAAAACCAGGTGTACTGTGATTAAGTAAACTAGCAGCAATTGGAAATCTAATGACTGAAATTAGGGCATAATCAGTGAGAAAGAAGCACTAAAGGGGAACAACCAACTGGAACCATGACAGTACTCCTCCGTCAATGGGAGCCTCCAGGTGACCTCCCAGGCTTGTCTGGATGGTCCCGATGGAAATCCCAGATGACAGAAGGATCCAGGAAGAAAGAAAAGGGAATCCAGGAACATTCTTCCAGGCTGTACCCATCCCAGTCAACCAGGTACTGGAGACCCCTGCCCCGACGGCGGGCATTCAATAACCGCTGGATGGTGTATGCTGCAAGGTCATTGATGATCCAGGGGGGTGGAAGGGGTTCGCTCAGAGGGCACAAGGGGCTGACAGAAACCGGTTTTAACTGGGAGACGTGAAATGTAGGATGGATCTGCATAGGCATAGGTACTTTGAGCCAGATTGCTGTGGGATTGATAATGCTCTCAATCTTGAAGGGTCCCAGGAAGCGGTGGGGGGAGGCTCGTTCTTGAGAGGAATATCTCTAGACAAGAGCCACACCATCTGCCCAGGTCGATACTCAGTAGCAGGGGTACGATGGCGGTCGGCAATTTTTCGGTTACGGTTGGCTGAGCGAAGCAGGACTGTGTGTGTGTCTTCCCAGATTTTTTGGCACCTGTGTGGGCCTGGACTGACGGCACCGCAATCTCCTCTTCTTGGGCAGGAAACAGCAAGGGTTGATACCCAAGAGAGCTTTCTAAAGGAGATTTTCCGGTAGCCGTGCTGACCAGTGAGTTGGGGGCATATTCTACCCATGCGAGATGATTGCTCCAGGTAGACGGGTTATTGGCTGTTATACAACGTAACGCCGCCTCCAACTCCTGGTTCCGTCTGCCTGTTCGTCTGTGGGTGAAACCCGGATGACAGGCTAACTGAGGCACCAAGGGCTCGACAGAAGGATCTTCACACTTGCAAAATGAATTGAGGTCCCCGGTCAGAGACAATATCTGAAGGGATTCCATGAAGTCAGAAAACGTGGGTGACAAGGTCTGCGGTCTCCTGCGCGGAAGGTAGTTTAAGGAGGGCTACAAAATGCACTGACTTGGAGAAACGGTCCACCACAGTGAGTACGGCAGTGTTTCCATGTGAAGAGGGTAGACCGGTGACGAAATCTAGAGCAATGTGGGAACAGGGACAACCAGAGACAGGTAGGGGATGAAGTAATCCCACAGGTGGCCAATGGGAGGCTTTTCCACAGGCGCAGACGGAACTTGCAGAGACATAGGAACGGGTGTCAGCGTCCATGGAGGGCCACCAGAAATGTCTCTTCAGGAGGGTCAGAGTCCGATCGATTCCGGGATGGCAGGCGAAACGAGAACTATGCCCGCACTGGAGAACTTGCGATCAAACAGAGTCAGGTACAAAGACGCGATTGGGAGGTCTGATGCCTGGGTCAGGTTGAGTCTGTTGGGCCTCTTTGACTCTGGACTCAATCTCCCAGGTGAGGGCAGCCACTACACAGGATGGTGGAAGGATGGTCTCGGGGTTGGGAAGATCCTCCTTGGAAACTTATTGACGGGAGAGAGCATCGGGCTTCCCGTTCTTGGACCCCGGACGATAGGTGAGGGTAAACCTAAACCGGCCAAAAAATAATGCCCAATGGACCTGGTGGGAATTCCGGCATTTGGCGGTCTGGATATATTCAAAGTTCTTATGGTCTGTCCAGATGATGAAAGGGTGTTCTGCCCCCTCCAACCAGTGCCTTCATACTTCCAATGCCAGTTTGACTGCCAGTAGCTCCCAGTTCCCCACGTCGTAATTTCATTCAGCGGGAGACAGTCGATGAGAGAAGAAGGCACAGGGATGTAGTTTCTGATCCGGGCCCGACCGTTGGGACAGAACCGCTCCCACCCCAGAGTCAACCTCCACAATGAACTGACAGGAGGGGGTGGGTTGAATCAGAACGGGAGCAGAAACGCCTCTTTGGTTCCGCGAACGCTGAGTCCGCCTCGGAGTTCCAAAGGAAAGGTGTGGCAGGTGAGGTAAGTCGGGTAAGGGGAGCCGCCACCTGACTGTAGTTTCTGATGAACCAGCGATAGAAGTTCGCAAACCCCAGGAACCGTTGGAGTTGGAGTGGGTTTGGGCCACTCTGCCACAGCCTGGATCTTCTCGGGATCAGCTCTCACCTGTCCCCTCTCGATGACATAACCTAGAAGCTGACCAAGGGGACGTGAAATTCACATTTCTCTGCCTTCACAAATAATTTATTCTCCCCCAGCCTTTGCAGGACTTGACAGACATGATGAACTTGTTGCTGGAGACTGCTGGAAAAGATTAGGATGTCATCCAGGTAGACAAACATGAAGTGATTAAGTCTCTTAGTACATTGTTAATCAAGGCTTAAAAAACTGCAGGGGCATTGGTGAGGCCAAAAGGCATGACCAAGTACAGTCGGCCCTCCTTATCCACGGATTCCGCATGTGCGAATTCAACCAACCGCGGATCGCTAAAACCCGGAAATGCTCTTCCAGCACTTGTTGTTCGAGCATGTACAGACTTTTTTTTGCTTGACATTATTCCCTAAGCAATGCAGTATAACAATCATTTACATAGCATTTACATTGTATTAGGTATTATAAGTAATCTAGAGATGATTTAAAGTATACGGGAGGATGTGCGTGGGTTATCGTGGATCAGGATTTTAAAAAATCGGAAGTTCTCTTACTAAGTAAGTCGGAACTGGTACATCCGGTATTATTTAGCGTCAGTTAGTCAAACGTTTGTCTTAGTATATAGTATATATTTTACCTTTCTATGCATATAAAACACTTAAGAACATATGTTTCAGTGCCGGGCTCGGGAACGGAGTTTTCCGAGTTTGATCCAGAGACAGACCACTTCCGAGCGCGCTCTCCACAGTGCTGAGTTGATGTGGAGGATCAAAAACCCAAAACCCCAAAACCCAATAATTAAACCACTGCGTTGCTTAGTAATAATTGTAGCTTTCGTCGAGACAGGGCCTTTCTCACTTTGTCCTTTAAAATTGTTCCAATCATCGACTGACGTAGCCTAACGCTTTTCCAATGACTGATGGTGTTTCACCTCTATCCGATCGCTTTATTATTTCCACTTTATTTTCAATCGTGATCGTGATTATTTTCGTGGACAGAAACACTGCGCGTTCAGAGCTCTGGTGCCGGTTCCCAATATCCACCGCACTGAGACAGGTTAAATAAGGTCTGGGGTTCCGCTAGGTCCTAAGGTCCACCGTATTGAGACAGGTTGAATAAGGGACTTGAGCATTCGTGGATTTTGGTATCTGCAAGGGGTCCCAGAACCAATCCCCCGCGGATAAGGAGGGCGGACTGTACTCCAAGTGGCCTAAAGGGGTATTAAGTGCCATCTTCCTCTCGTCCCCCTCCCTTATTTGGACCAAATGGTAGGCGCTTCATAGGTCCAACTTTGAGAAGATGGTGGCTCCGTGAAGTGGTTCGAACACAGAACTTATACGAGGCAGTGGGTACTTGTTCTTTATGGTTACATGACTTAGGCCTCGGTAGTCAATTTAGGGATGGAGAGAGCCATCCTTCTTCCCCACAAAGCAGAACCCTGTGCCCACTGGGGAGGATGAGGGTCGGATAATGCCCACCGTGAATGATTCACTGATGTAACCCTCCATTGCTTCCCTCTCTGGCCGGGACAAGTTATACAGCCGACTGGTGGGTAGAGGAGCTCCGGAGAGAAGGTCGATAGCACAATCGTGGGGTCGGTGTGGAGGCAGGGAAAGGGCACGTTGTTTACTAAACACTTGTCCCAGGTTGTGGTACTCCGCTGGAACCCTGGACAAGTCGGGGAGGTTCAACGGCAGATGAGGTCGATGTGGTTCTTATAGGGGAAAGGGCCAACTGTAGATAAATGGAGTGACAAAACAGACTCCAGCTGGCTATCTTCCCGGTGGACCAATCAACGTAAGGATTATGGCGGCTTAACCTGGGGTACCCAAGAACTATCGGAGCTTGAGGAGAGGAAATTAGGTTAAATTGTACCTGCTCCCGATGGTTCCCAGAGAGAACCAAAGACAGTGATGGTGTACGGTAAGTGACTCGGGCCAGAAGTCTTCCGTCCTGTGCCTGGGTTTCCAGAGGGGTACTCAACGGCTCCCGAGGAATTCCAGCCTGGGAAGCTAGGTTTTCATCCAACAGATTTCCCTCAGCACTGGAGTCTATCAAGGCAGACAGGACAGGGACTGTTGGTTGTAGCTTACAGTAGCTTGGATCTGCATCCAGGTTCGGGGAACAGAAGGGAATGTTGTCTGACTCACCAGGGTACCCTTTCTACTGGTGAGCCCTCCCTTTAGGCCGAAGGGAACAGGTAGCACAAAAATGGCCAGACTGACCACAATAGAGACCATCCCCAGCTCTGAATCTCCGGAGTCGCTCTGTGGGAGAAAGACGGCTCCGTCCCAGCTGCATTGGTTCCTCTCCCAGGGTGGTGGAAACGGCCGGACCGGGTGCTATTCTAGGAACAGGAGGAGGAGAGAGGTTCGGGCTGGCAGTAGATGGTAAAGCATGCCGTGGGGTGGCCAAAGGAGTAGGACGACCGGTTCTCTCTGACATTTTCATAGTCGGTTGTCCAGCCTGGTGACTAGGGAGATCACTGAATCCAGGCTGTTAGTGTCATCCCTAGCCGCTAACTCGCCCTTTACTTTGTCACAGAGGCCTTGCTGGAATACCTCCTGGAGTGCCTCATCATTCCAGCCTGAGTCGGCCGCTAGCATCTGGAACTCCACAGAGTAACACAGAATCATTACAGAGATCTGGCTGGCACCAGGGCAGGAATGGATTCTCAATATTCCGGGATTTCAGTGCTTTAAAAGGGATGGGGGGGGGGGGGGGGGAAGGTGAGGGAGGGAAAAGGGGAGGAGGGGTGGCATTACTAGTCAGGGATACTATTACAGCTACAGAAAGGGTGGGTAATGTAGCAGGATCCTCTTTTGAGTCAGTATGGGTAGAAGTCAGGAACAGGAAGGGAGCAGTTACTCTACTGGGGGTATTCTATAGGCCCCCTGGTAGCAGCAGAGATACAGAGGAGCAGATTGGGAGGCAGATACTGGAAAGGTACAAAAATAACAGGGTTGTTATCATGGGTGACTTTAACTTCCCTAATATTGATTGGCACCTGATTAGTTCCTAGGGTTTAGATGGGGCAGAGTTTGTTAAGTATGTCCAGGATGGATTCTTGTCACAGTATGTTGACAGGCCAACTAGGGGGAATGCCATACTAGATCTGGTATTAGGTAATGAACCAGGTCAGGTCACAGATCTGTCAGTGGGTGAGCATCTGGGGGACAGTGACCACCGCTCCCTGGACTTTACCATTATCATGGAAAAGGATAGTATCAGAGAGGACAGGAGAATTTTTAATTGGGGAAGGGCAAATTATGAGGCTATAAGGCTAGAACTTACGGGTGCGAATTGGGATGATGTTTTTGCAGGGAAATGTACTATGGACATGTGGTCGATGTTTAAGGATCTCTTGCAGGATGTTAGGGATAAATTTGTCCCAGTGAGGAAGATAAAGAATGGTAAGGTGAAGGAACCATGGTTGACAAGTGAGGTGGAAAATCTAGTCAGGTGGAAGAAGACAGCACATATGAGGTTTAGGAAGCAAGGATCAGATGGGTCTATTGAGGAATATAGGGTAGCAAGAAAGGAGCTTAAGAAGGGGCTGAGAAGAGCAAGAAGGGGGCAAGAGAAGGCCTTGGCGAGTAGGGTCAAGGAAAACCCCAAGGCATTCTTCAATTATGTGATGAACAAAAGGATGACAGGAGTGAAGGTAGGATCGATTAGAGATAAAAGTGGGAAGATGTGCCTGGAGGCTGTGGAAGTTAGCGAGGTCCTCAATGAATACTTCTCTTCCGTATTCACCACTGAGAGGGAATTTGATGAGGGTGAGGACAATATGACTGAGGTTGCTGTTCTGGAGCATGTTGATATTTAAGGGAGAGGAAGTGTTGGAGTTGTTAAAATACATTAGGACAGATAAGTCCCCGGGGCCTGACGGAATATTCCTGAGGCTGCTCCACGAGGCGAGGGAAGAGATTGTTGAGCCTCTGGCTAGGATCTTTATGTCCTCGTTGTCCATGGGAATGGTACCGGAGGATTGGAGGGAGACAAATGTTGTCCCTTTGTTCAAAAAAGGTAGTAGGGATAGTCTGGGTAATTATATACCAGTGAGCCTTATGTCTGTGGTGGAAAAGATTCTTAGAGATAGGATCTATGGGCATTTAGAGAATCATGGTCTGATCAGGGACTGTCAGCATGGCTTTGTGAAGGGCAGATCATGTCTAACAAGCCTGATAGAGTTCTTTGAGGAGGTGACCAGGCATATAGATGAGGGTAGTGCAGTGGATGTGATCTACATGGATTTTAGTAAGGCATTTGACAAGATTCCACATGGTAGGATTCCACAGAAGGCAGGGGATCCAGGGAAGTTTGGCCAGGTGGATTCAGAATTGGCTTGCCTGCAGAAGGCAGAGGGTTGTGGTGGAGAGAGTACATTCAGATTGGAGGGTTGTGACTGGTGGTGTCCCACAAGGATCTGTTCTGGGACCTCAACTTTTCGTGATGTTTATTAATAACCTGGATGTGGGGGTAGAAGGGTGGGTTAGCAAGTTTGCAGATGACACAAAGGTTGGTGGTGTTTTTAGATAATGTAGAGGATTGTTGAAGATTGCAGAGAGACATTGATAGGATGCAGAGGTGGGCTGAGAAGTGGCAGATGGAGTTCAACCCAGAGAAGTGTGAGGTGGTACACTTTGGAAGGACAAACTCCAAGGCAAAGTACAAAGTAAATGGCAGGATACTTGGGAGTGTGGAGGAGCAGAGGGATCTGGGGGTACATGTCCACAGATCCCTGAAAGTTGCCTCACAGGTAGATAGGGTAGTTAAGAAAGCTTATGTGGTGTTAGCTTTCATAAGTCGATGGATAGAGTTTAAGAGATGAGATGTAATGATGCAGCTCTATAAAACTCTAGTTAGGCCACACTTGGAGTACTGTGACCAGTTCTGGTCGCCTCACTATAGGAAGGATGTGGAAGTATTGGAAAGGGTACAGAGGAGATTTACAAGGATGCTGCCTGGTTTAGAGAGTATGGATTATGATCAGAGATTAAGGGAGCTAGGGCTTTACTCTTTGGAGAGAAGGAGGATGAGAGGAGACATGATAGAGGTGTACAAGATATTAAGAGGAATAGCCAGAGTGGACAGCCAGCACCTCTTCCCCAGGGCACCACTGCTCAGTACAAGAGGACATGGCTTTAAGGTAAGGGGAGGGAAGTTCAAGGGGGATATTAGAGGAAGGTTTTTCACTCAGAGTGTGTGGAATGCACTGCCTGAGTCAGTGGTGGAGGCAGAAATGCTAGTGAAGTTTAAGAGACTACTAGACAGAGATGGAGGAATTTAATGTGGGGGTTATATGGGAGTCAGGGTTTGAGGGTCGGCATAACATTGTGGGCCAAAGGGCCTGTAATGTGCTGTACTATACTATGTTCTATGTTTAACACTGCCTGAGCCTTGACGGAGGGTGAGTAGATGCTTAGCGGCATCTTTACCGCAGACGGGATGGGCAAAAGTCTTCCTTATTTCTGAGCTGAAGGTGGGGAAGGAAGAGCAGGTCTCTGGCTGATTATCCCAAATCGTGGTGGCCCGTGCTAAGGCATTTCCTCAGGACAACCCCATAATGTAAGCTATTTTTGATCTGTCCGTGGCGTACATGGATGGTTGCGTAGGGTTCTGGTTCAGGTACATGCGGCTCTCTTAGCAGACATGTTGTTGACGCATCGGGCATCGCCACTACAGGCTGTCTGGGCTGGTCAGACAGAGTTCCCAGAGTCGACGGGGTAAGATGGGCGGATACTCAGTCGACCTGTTCACTGACCTTTCTTACATCCACTGACAGGGCACAGAGGTTCTCCATGACATCCCGGAGCAGCTGATCATGCAAGCCCAGTAGGGAGCCCTGGCTGGCGAGGGCTTGTTGCAGGGGATCCATGTCCGCTGGATTCATTATGGCCAGTTTGTTCTGTTGCATGAGGCAACTTAAGGGAACCCAAGTACAGGACACCAGCACGTCGACTGAGTTGGGGATGCTGGCGTAGATGTGAACATAGAACAGCAAACCGGAGGAATCTTGACAAGGAGACGGGATTTACAGGTACTGGAGCTGAACTTATAACTAATGTTTCTAATCAGACAGGGGAACGAAGTATCAGATGAAAATTGACCAACAAACTGGCAACCTGTGATAGTGATGCCATCGTACTTATTTCACAGTCTCTGGTGAAAACCAGGTGTACTGTGATTAAGTTAACTAGCAGCAATTGGAAATCTAACAACTGAATTTAGGGCACAGTCAGTGAGAAAGGAGCATTAAAGGGCAACAGGCAACCAGAATCATGACGGGGGGGAGGGGGGAATGAATACTCTTTATAGGCACTACAGTAAGATTAAGTATGACAAATGTCAATCCCTTACAGTCAGAATGAGGGAACATGATGGCAAATAAAGAACTGACAGACCGATAAATGCCATAGTTTGAGACATAAAGAGTCAGACTCATACACCACAGGACAGGCCCTTCAGTTTACCATGTTCATACTGACCATCAAATGTTCTCAGTACTAATCTCTTTCATCAGCAATTAGTTCAGAGCCTTCTTTGCATCCATAACTCAAATGTTTGTCTACATATTTCTCATATATTGAGAAAAATCTGATTCCACTACTATCTCAGGCTGTGCATTTCAGATTCAAGCCATCCTTGAGTGAAAAAGTTCTTGGAATGAAAATGATTCTCTTAAACCTTTTATCCTTAACTTTTAACCCAGGGCCTGTAGCCTTAGTCAGCTCTGCCATGGGGAAATGTTCTTCTTTACCCATCAGATAAACCTCATTACTATGTACACCTCATACAAGTCCCCCCTCCTGCCCTGAACCAGTCAAACCAAGTTTATCCAATTTCTCCCTGCAATTGAAAGGCTTCATCACTGCCAACATTCTGGTGAATCTCCTCTGCATTCCCTTCAATACAGTCAAATCCTTCCTATTGTTTTATAACCAGAGTTGAACATGGTACTCAGCAATGGTCTAACCAATGTTTTATAAAACTGTACGAAGATCTCTCTGCTCCTTTATTTCATGATCTGCCTAAAGAAGACAAGTATTATACATGCTTTATTAACTTACCTACCTGTGCTGCCACCTTCAGGGATCCTTGGACATGTTCCTCAGGTTACCTCTTTTCTACAATATTTCCTAGAGCATTCATTGTGTATGCTCTACCCATATTAGTAACTCATATACATCAGGAATAAAACCCATTTGTTATTGTTCTTCATATTTTAGCAGCAAATCCATCTCATCTTGTAGCACATAACCATTCTCTTCATGATCAACAAAGCCAATTTTGTGTCATCTGCAAACTTACCAAGCATTCCTACTGCAGTCATATCCAAGTCATTCATGTCTATGACAAGTAATGAAAGTAAAAATAAAATTAAAGTAACTAACAATATTTCTGAAAGTTAGAGAGATTTAAAAACACTCTGTCTCCTATTATCAATCAAATTTGTCAACTTTGTATGGGCTCCAAAACTTTTGGACCATTTTCTCTTACCTACATAACATTGCAAATTTCCTTACTCACTTTTCAAACCCAGCTGCCCACTCTACCAATCCCCTACATTTGCAATGCTTCTACTTCCTCAGGAGGTAAAAGAATTTTGTATCTTCCCCTCAAGCCTTACCAATTTTTATGGATGTAGAATTGAAGTATTGAACTAAATTGACTTTATTTCTTATATCCTTCACATACATGAGTAAAAGTCTTTACATTACGCCACTGTCTAAATGTGCAATGTGCAATTCATAGTAATTTGTAATAAATAGTATGTACAACAGGACAGTCAATATAGCATAGAATACATTTGTATCAGCGTGAATTAGTCAGTCTGATAACCTGGTGGAAGAAGCTGTCCTACAGCCTGTTGGTCCTGGCATTTTGCTGCGATACCGTTTCAAAGATGGTAGCGGCTAGAGCAGTTTGTGGTTGGGTTGACTCGGGTCTCCAATGATCCTTTGGGCCCTTTTTACACACTTGTCTTTGTAAATATCCTGAATAATGGGAAGTTCACATCTACAGATGCACTCGGCTGTCCGCCCCACTCTCTGCAGAGTCCTGTGATTCAGGGAGGCACAGTTCCTATACCAGACGGTGACTCAGACAGTCAGGATGCTCTCACATGTGCCCCTCTATAAAGTCCTTAGGATTTGGGGACTGATGCCAAACTTCTTCTACCATCTGAGGTGAAAGAGGTGCTGTTGTGCTTTTTACATCACACAGCCGGTATGTACAGAGCATGTGAGAACCTTGGTGATGTTTATGCCGAGGAACTTAAAGCTGGTCACCCTCTCAACCCCAGAACTATTGATGTCAATAGAGGTTAGCCTGTCCCTATTCCTCCTGTAGTCTACAACCAGCTCCTTTGTTTTTGCGACATTGAGGGGGAGTTTGTTCTCTTGACACCGCTGTGTCAGGGTGGTGATTTCTTCTCTGTAGGCTGCTTCATTATTATTTGAGATCAGGTCAATCAATGCAGTGTCGTCAGCAAATTTAATTAGCAGATTGGAGCTGTGGGTGGCAACATAGTCAAGGGTATACAGAGTAAAGGAGGGGGTTTAGGACACAGACCTGAGGGGCACCTGTGTTGAGGGGCAGAGGGGCAAAGGTGAGGGAGCCTATCTGCCGGCAATCTAACAGGAAGTCTAGGATCCAGCTGCACAAGGCCAAGGTCTCTGAGCTTCTTGTCAAGCCTGGAGAGAATTATAGCGTTGAATGCTAAACTGTAGCCCAAGAACAGCATTCTTACATAAGCATCTTTCTTCTCCAGATGTGTAAGGACGGTGTCTAGAGCTGTAGCTGTTGCGACATCTGTTGATTGGTTGTGTCAGTAGGTGAATTGTAGGGGGTCCAGTTTGGGTGGTAGCAAGCTGCAGATGTAGTCCTTGACCAGCCTCTCAAATCATTTGCTTATTATTGAGGTGAGTGCAACAGGACACCAGGTGTTCAGGCATGTTACCTTGGTCTCTTTTGGTACAGGGACAATGGTGGATGTTTTGAAGCAGGAGGTCACTCTACATTGAGAGAGGGAGAGATTAAAAATGAGGCTTTAGCGGCTCTCCTCATACCCCACCTCCTTTACTCTTCCCAGAAACGGCATGATATGGCAACTGCTCTGCCCATGTCTGCAATATTTTACAGAGAGTGTGGATACAGATGCCCTGAAGCATAGAAGCCAGCCTCCCCTACATTTTGCTATTTCTTGACAGTCTGTTTTCTTTGGGCGTGCTACCATTAGCTTTCAGCCTTAAGGGAACGTATTGGACCCGAGCTCTCATTAATTCAGTTACAAGTAGCTACATTCTGTCTACTTTTGTCAAGTCTTGTCCTTATGATGTTGAAATTGGTCTTCTGTCTGTTCAGGCATTTAGTGTCTAGGCTATTCTCATCTCTTACTTTGAAACTTACAAAGTTATGGTTAGGGTCATTACCAAGATGCTCTCTTTCTGACACTTCAAACACTTGCCAACCACATTCACCAAAATTAAGTCCAGTGCTGCCCATTTTTTACTAGGACTATCTAGATACTGTTTCAAACAAAAATCTCTGATCATGCTTTCAAAATTCCATCCCCTCTACCCCGTTCATACTACAGTGTCACTAGGTAACATTGGGGACATTGCTATAACTCTACTACTGTTACATTACTCTGTGACTTGTCGCCAGTCTGTATCTCCTGACTGGAGGCACACTGTATTTCCCAGCAAAGTGTCTTCACAGAGCAGGATACAAGAAGCCTCCAGAAATATTGGGGAACATTGGGTCTCTTACGAGGGAGGAACTGAATGAAATGAGTGTTAGGGAAATTGAACAGATAAAAGGGTAATGTGTGAATATGGTCAGAGAATTGGCCTGCCAACAGAGAACAAAGACCAGGAATAAACAGATAATTTTCTGTGTGACACGCAGTAACTAGAGGGGTACCAGTAGGTCAGTGCTCAGTTCTCATTCATCCAGAATATACGAAGGATCGCAAGAATATTGTTGAGGCTGCATAGTTTGGGTAGAAACTGGATAGACAGAATCTTAGGTGTTTTGTGTAACTTTATAGAGCCGAGGCTCCCAACCTGCTCACGGTAGGGGTCTATGGTGTAAAAAAGGTTTGGAGCTCCTGTTTATAATATCATGACAACCATAGGTAAGATAGATGTTACCCCAGGTTGGTATGGCTGAGCATAACTCCATGACTCTGTGACTCTTTAATTCATTGATAATTAGTAGTGTTGGCAATGGAAATTTGTTATGATCATCCCACATTGCCCTTGAAAGAGTGATGGAGAGATGGACCATTACAGGCCAAGGCAACTCAGAATACAAAAGTAGAATGGCAAGAAACATAAAGCATAAAATGAGCATGTACATAAACAGAGCAACATTAGCAGTATTAACAGGGAAAGATTAGTGTGCTCCATTGCCTCTGAATAATTCTTCATGAGACACAAGGAAGTGGCAGAATAATTACATAACAACACACAGAAAATGCTGGTGGAACGCAGCAGGCCAGGCAGCATCTATAGGGAGAAGCGCTGTCAACGTTTCGGGCCGAGACCCTTCATCAGAACTAACCGAAAGGAAAGATAGTAAGAGAATTGAAAGTAGTGGGGGGAGGGGGAAATGCAAAATGATAGGAGAAGACCGGAGGAGGTGGGATGAAGCTAAGAGCTGGAAAGGTGATTGGCGAAAGTGATACAGAGCAAGAGAAGGGAAAGGATCATGGGACGGGAGGCCTCAGGAGAAAGAAAGGAGGGGGGAGCACCAGAGGGAGATGGAGATCAGGCAAACAACTAAATATGTCAGGGATGGGGTAAGAAGGGGAGGAGGGGCATTATCGAAAGTTAGAGAAGTCAATATTCATGCCATCAGGTTGGAGGCTACCCAGCTGGTATATAAGGTGTTGTTCCTCCAACCTGAGTTTGGATTCATTTTGACAGTAGAGGAGGCCATGGATAGACATATCAGAATGGGAATGGGATGTGGAATTAAAATGTGTGGCCACTGGGAGATCTTGCTTTCTCTGGCGGACCGAGCGTAGGTGCTCAGCGAAATGGTCTCCCAGTCTGCGTCGGGTCTCACCAATATATAAAAGGCCACACCGGGAGCACCGGATGCAGTATACCACACCAGCCGACTCACAGGTGAAGTGTCGCCTCACCTGGAAGGACTGTCTGGGGCCCTGAATGGTGGTGAGGGAGGAAGTGTAAGGGCAGGTGTAGCACTTGTTCCGTTTACAAGGGTAAGTGCCAGGAGGGAGATCGGTGGGAAGGGATGGGGAGGATGAGTGGACAAGGGAGTCGCGTAGGGAGCGATCCCTGTGAAAAGCAGAAGGGGGGGAGGGAAAAATGTGTTTGGTAGTGGGATCCCGTTGGAGGTGGCAGAAGTTACAGAGAATTATACGTTGGACCTGGAGGCTGGTGGGGTGGTAGGTAAGGACAAGGGGAACCCTATCCCGAGTGGGGTGGCGGGTGGATGGGGTGAGGGCAGATGTGCGGGAAATGGGAGAGATGCGTTTGAGAGCAGTGTTGATGGTGGATGAAGGGAAGCCCCTTTGTTTTAAAAAGGAAGACATCTCCTTTGTCCTGGAATGAAAAGCCTCATCTTGAGAGCAGATGCGGCGGAGATGGAGGAATTGTGAGAAGGGGATAGCCTTTTTGCAAGAGACAGGATGGGAAGAGGAATAGTCCAGGTAGCTGTGAGAGTCTGTAGGCTTATAGTAGATATCAGTTGTTATGCCGTTGGCCCCCTCCTTTGTGAAAATCGCAAGAACTCTAGTTAAGGGGGGTCAACTGACCCAAGAGAGAGAGACGTGCGGAAGACCACGTTCTCCCAAGAAGCAGAATAAAGGTGACTTTGACTATTGTCTCATGGAGACCACGTGAAAAGCCCTCGGGCAAAGTGGGCTGGTTGAGAGAAAGATCGCATTACCTGCAACTTGATTGATACCTGCGATCCCGTGAAGAAGTATAAAGGCGGGTCTGAGGGGAGGACCCTCAGATGCACCTCAGATGCACCTCAGCAGACGCACCCAGGAGACACGAGATCGATTCCCGTGGGAGCGGGACGCCATTTTGAAGGAAGCCACGTACGCTAGATTCCGAATTTGAATCTGTGGCTAAAATCAACGAAAGACTGCTTTTAAAATAACAACGGGGAAGTCTGCTTCCCTGATTCCAAGGATTTGCTCTGCCAAGACGACGGGCAAGTGTGCATCTTTTCTAAATTATAAAGGAAAAAGCCTGCAAACTTCTGAGTGACTCTTTAGACTTCCGTTGGACTCAGTATTACCCCCTAGACAACTGTAGAGCTTATTTCTGATAGATTATGGTTACACCGGTGTTTTAGATTGAGTTTTGACGATCTGAATGTTTTGTATTAACCATACGTTTGTGCCCTTGTTGAATAAAACGTTTGAAAATAGTAGCATCCGACTCAGCTGATCCATCTATCTTTGCTGGTAAGTTACCTGGTTACGGGGTTTTCGTAACAAGTGGGGTTCTCGTCCCGGATTTGAAACCAAACGGGAGGGTCAGTGAATCGGGCTGTAAGTCCAAACTTAAATCTGGTTACGCAGGTAGCCAGACGGGAAACCAGCAAAGATGGATGTGGAGGAATTTAGGAGAAACCCGACGGTAGAGGCGCTAGGGAAGGCTACAAAATCAGACTTGGTAAATTTGGCGCAGGCAATAGACCTCACAGCGGTGAAGCCAGCAATGAAAAAGCAGGAAGTGCGAAGGGTCATACAACAGCATTACGTTGGGAAGAAGGTGTTTGCAGCTGAGGAGTTGGAAAATATTCCCGAAAGGAGATTAGTGAGTGGGACAAATCAGGCAGAGTTGGAGAAAGCAAGGCTGGAACATGAGTTTAAAATAAAGCAGCTAGAAGTAGAAGCAGCTGAGAGGGAAAAAGAAGCCGAGAGAGCTGAGAGGGAAAAAGAAGCCGAGAGAGCCGCAAAGGGCTGTGGAAAGAGAGCATGTGTTCAAACTAAAGGAATTAGAGATAGGACGGGATCGTGAGCTCCAGCTAAAGCAGCTAGAAATAGGAGCAGAAGAGAAAGAGAAACAAAGGAGCCATGAATTGGAGCTGGACAGGCGAAAGCAAGAGCGAAGAACTCAAGGGGAAGAGAGAGAGGAGGGGTTTGATATTAGTCGGGCGTTGAGGTTGGTCCCCCCGTTCGAGGAGACGGATGTTGATAGTTATTTCTTGCTTTTTGAAAAGGTGGCAGGGAATCAGCAGTGGCCCAGAGAGCAGTGGGTGGCGTTGTTACAAAGTGTGTTACGAGGAAAAGCACAGCGGGTATATACCGCGCTGCCCCCGGAAAGGGACGGAAATTATGCTCAAGTAAAGGAGGCCATTCTCCGAGGTTACGAGTTAGTACCTGAGGCGTATAGACAAAGGTTCCGAAATTTAAAAAGAGGGTGGAATCAAACGTATACCGAGCTAGCCCATGAGAAGGGTGTGCTCTTGGACCGTTGGTGCACAGCTGAAAAGGTGGACGAGGATTATGGGCGTCTCAGGGAGTTAGTTTTGATTGAGGAATTTAAAGGTTGCGTTCCGGAAGAGATCCGAATGTATTTAAATGAGAGGACGAATCAGTCCATCTCAGAGATGGCTAGGGTCGCAGATGAATATGCCCTAACCCACAAGACAAAGTTTTCCTCGCCAAAAAGTTACCCGAGAGACCGTCGGAATGGTAGGGAAAGTCCGCCGGCTAAGGGAGAAACTCCGCCGGGAGCTAGCACAAAAAGTGAGGATAACAGACAGGAAACCTGGAGATCTCCTGGTTTAAACTGTTTTAATTGTGGAAAGGTGGGACATATTGCGTCAAAATGCACTGCTCCGAGAAAGGAGTCGGAACGAGGGAAAGCAGCTATTTCCATAGGCTGTGTTGCGTCGATCCGAAAATCGACAAGCAGGCCCCAGACAGATGGAATACAGGAGGGGCGGGAGACATTTAGGTCCGAAGGAACCGTGGCTTTGAAGGAAGGGGACCCCCCAATTCCCGTACGAATTTGGAGAGACACGGGGGCGGAACTATCGTTAATTAGCCGTAATGTGTTAAAATTCGGCCCTCGCACGGGGGAGGTAGCCCTTAGAGGTATCGGGAACCGAACCGAGGTCGTGCCTTTGCATAGGGTCTTTCTAGATTGTGAGTTGGTGTCGGGACCAGTAGATCTGGGGGTCCTGCCTGAGTTGCCAGGAGAAGGAGTGGACGTCCTTCTGGGTAACGACCTAGCGGGTGGGAAGATGGGTGCCGCCGTGAAGCTGACCACCCAGCCCGTGAGAGTTGAAGACCCTCCCTCAGACAAAAAAATCTATCCCGCATGTGCGGTCACTCGCAGCAGGTCGAAAAGGGCAGCTGAGACCGAGAGCGGGTGGAATCTGGCCAGTTTTGATTTGGCCGAAACTTTTTTACCGACTCTGTACCAACGAGAGTCCGAGGAAAGGAAAACGGAGAGTAGGGAGGAACGAGTGGGAAATCGGGAAGAGGTAGACCGGTCCTTAGCCAGAAGAGAGTTTGTACGGGAACAGAATGGTGACGAGGAGCTGGTAGCCTTGAGAGAGTCGGTTCTCTCCGAGACTGAACTGGAGGCAGAGCCAGAGGGTTATTATCTCCAGGAGGGGGTGTTGATGAGGAAGTGGAGACCCCCTGCGGTGCAGGCCGATGAGGACTGGGCGGTGCTACATCAGATAGTAGTCCCGAAAGTATATCGGGACGACATTCTTGACTTAGCCCATAAGGGACCTTTAGGCGGGCATTTAGGAATAAAGAAGACCGTGGAGCGGGTTCAGAGAGAATTCTATTGGCCCAATCTGAGAAAAGATGTTACTGAGTATTGTAAAAGATGTCATACCTGCCAGGTGGTGGGTAAGCCGAATCAAGTTATCCCTAAGGCCCCCCTCCGACCTATTCCCGCATGTGAGGAGCCTTTCTCCCGAGTCATTGTGGATTTTGTGGGACCCTTACCTAAAACTGCGAGTGGGCGGCAGTATATCATGACCCTGATGTGTGCCGCTACACGATTTCCTGAGGCCGTGCCTTTGGGTAGTATTAGGACCTCTGCGGTGGTGAAGGCCCTTATCAAATTCTTTACCACCGTGGGGCTGCCCAAGGAGATACAATCAGACCAGGGAAGTACATTCACGTCGAGCGCATTTCGGCAGATGATGACCCAGCTCGGGGTGAAGCAGATTATGGCCTCTGCGTACCACCCGGAGTCACAGGGAGCGTTGGAAAGGTTCCACTCTACCCTAAAGACCATGCTTAAAGCTTATTGCCAGGAGAACGTTCGAGACTGGGATGAGGCTTTACCCCTTTTGTTATTTGCCGTACGAGATACAGTGCAGTGCTCCCTGGGGTTCAGTCCGTTCGAGCTGGTTTTCGGTCACAGGCCCAGGGGACCCCTAACCCTACTGAAAGAAAAATGGTCTAACCCGACCGCCCAAGTCAGTGTGGTCGACTATGTGCTGAAATTCCGGGAAAGGCTGCGTCAAGTATGCGCCTTGGCAAACGAAAACCTTAAAGCCTCTCAGGAAAAAATGGGTCAGTGGTATAACAAGAGAGCGAGAGAACGAGAGTTTCACGTGGGCGACCGGGTCCTGGTCCTATTCCCGGTAGCTACTCACCCCCTGGGGGCGAGGTTTCAAGGACCATATACAGTGCGTAAGAAAATAGACTCGCTGAATTACGTGATCGAAACCCCCGACCGACGAAAGCCGACCCAGTTAGTTCACGTGAACATGATAAAAGGGTATCACGAACCCACCCCCACGGTTGTTGGCGCGGCCATGAAAGCCGATGAGGTAGAGGGGATGGTAAGGAGGAACCAGAACGGTTCGACAAGATAGGTATAGTCCCTACCAGATTAGAGAACTCTGTCGTATTGGCGAATCTTGCGGATAAAGTTGGCCACTTAAAGCCTGAACAGCGGGAGCAGGTAATACAGCTCGTTAACCGGCATGCAGACTTATGCCCAGATGTTCCCCGAAGGTGTAATGGGACGCAACATGATGTGATAGTTACCTCAACCCAACCTATTAAACAAGCCCCTTATTGGATGAATCCTGAAAAGAGCCAGCTAGTAGAGAAGGAGATTGAACATATGCTAGCTGCTGGGATAATCCGCGAATCCTCTTCTGCGTGGGCTTCTCCTTGCGTGGTTGTCCCAAAGCCGGACGGGACCATAAGATTCTGTACCGATTACCGGAAGGTCAACGCGGTTACCCAGACCGATGCTTACCCTATTCCCCGGGTGGATGATTGCATTGATCAAGTGGGGAAGGCAAGGTACATCACAAAAATTGACTTGTTAAAGGGGTACTGGTGCGTTCCTTTAACGGACAGGGCTCGAGAGATTTCAGCCTTTGTCACCCCGTCTGGGTTGTACGAGTACAACGTTATGCCGTTTGGGATGAAAAATGCCCCAGGGACATTTCAGCGGATGATAGACGCTGTGATAAAGGGGTTAACCCACACCAAGGCTTATCTTGACGATGTGGTAGTTTGGAATGACACCTGGGAGGAGCATCTGGGGGCTGTAGAAAGTTTGTTTACCCGAATGTTGGCAGCCCACCTTACTGTAAACCTCGCCAAGAGTGAGTTTGGTCATGCCACGATCACCTATCTGGGGTATGTGGTGGGAGACGGGCAGTTGGCCCCTGTGCAGGCGAAGGTCCGGGCTATTTCCGAGGTCCCTGTACCCTACAATAAAAGGGCCCTGAGGAGGTTTCTGGGCATGGTGGGATACTATCGGAAATTCTGTAAAAATTTTGCGGACATTGCGCTCCCCCTTACAAAATTACTGCAGAAGGAGGAAAAATTTGAGTGGGGTCATTCTTGTCAGAATGCCTTTGAAAAGTTAAAAGCCGTATTGTGCCATGACCCGGTGTTAAAAGCGCCCGATCTGTTAACCCCCTTCTCCTTGGCCACGGACGCCAGCGATGAGGCGGCAGGAGCAGTCCTATTGCAGCAAGCGGGGGATGGAGTGGAGCACCCGGTAGCATATTTCTCTCGGAAGTTCAATAGACACCAGAGGAATTACTCTACCGTGGAAAAGGAATTGTTAGCGCTTGTGTTAGCGATACAACATTTCGAAGTGTACATTTGTCCGGCGCAAAGACCCCTAGTGGTCTATACCGATCACAACCCGCTGGTATTCTTGGACAATATGAAAAATAAAAACAGAAGGTTATTAAGCTGGAGTCTGATGCTACAAGAATTTGATATTAAGATCCAGCACATAAAGGGGAGTGATAATGTGCTAGCGGATTGTTTATCCAGGTGCTGAATTAAGTATACGATGTATGGCACGGTAGGGTAAGGTATTAAAGAAAAGGGGCACTGTACTTGTTACCTGTTTAGATACTGACTTTGGTGTATAACAGTAGTACTCTGTGAAGAGAAAAGCTTGTGAAAAAAAAAGAGAGAAAAAAAAAAATCCGGTGTCAACCTGTTTTTAATCGCTGGTTAAAAACCCATTATGGGGGGAGGTGTTATGCCGTTGGCCCCCTCCTTTGTGAAAATCGCAAGAACTCTAGTTAAGGGGGGTCAACTGACCCAAGAGAGAGAGATGTGCGGAAGACCACGTTCTCCCAAGAAGCAGAATAAAGGTGACTTTGACTATTGTCTCATGGAGACCACGTGAAAAGCCCTCGGGCAAAGTGGGCTGGTTGAGAGAAAGATCGCATTACCTGCAACTTGATTGATACCTGCGATCCCGTGAAGAAGTATAAAGGCGGGTCTGAGGGGAGGACCCTCAGATGCACCTCAGATGCACCTCAGCAGACGCACCCAGGAGACACGAGATCGATTCCCGTGGGAGCGGGACGCCATTTTGAAGGAAGCCACGTACGCTAGATTCCGAATTTGAATCTGTGGCTAAAATCAACGAAAGACTGCTTTTAAAATAACAACGGGGAAGTCTGCTCCCCTGATTCCAAGGATTTGCTCTGCCAAGACGACGGGCAAGTGTGCATCTTTTCTAAATTATAAAGGAAAAAGCCTGCAAACTTCTGAGTGACTCTTTAGACTTCCGTTGGACTCAGTATTACCCCCTAGACAACTGTAGAGCTTATTTCTGATTGATTATGGTTACACCGGTGTTTTAGATTGAGTTTTGACGATCTGAATGTTTTGTATTAACCATACGTTTGTGCCCTTGTTGAATAAAACGTTTGAAAATAGTAGCATCCGACTCAGCTGATCCATCTATCTTTGCTGGTAAGTTACCTGGTTACGGGGTTTTCGTAACACAGTAGATAGGCCGTCTCCAGAGATGGAGACAGAAAGATCAAGAAAGGGGAGGGAGGTGTCGGAAATGGACCAGGTAAATTTGAGGGCAGGGTGAAAGTTGGAGACCAGGTAATTATTTTGTCCTTCTCATGGAAGAAGTCTATAAAAATTGCAGGAAAATGCTTTGATTCTTGAGATGCAACTTTATGGCTTATATCTCGGTTTCTTGCGTGGAGTTTTGTGGTGCACAGCTGGCCCCCATAAGAACAATGTGTAATAATCATATTTGTCTTACACTGATATGAAACTAATCTGTTAACATGCTTGTTACATTATCCTGTGCCCCAAAGATATGTAAATGTTATCATTAACCTTATTTTACTATGAGAGAAAAGCAGTTCAAAAATACCCTATTTC
The DNA here is from genome assembly GCF_048418815.1 of Hemitrygon akajei. Classification (NCBI taxonomy): domain Eukaryota; kingdom Metazoa; phylum Chordata; class Chondrichthyes; order Myliobatiformes; family Dasyatidae; genus Hemitrygon; species Hemitrygon akajei. Next base: position 113,409,880 of record NC_133127.1, read on the forward strand.
TACCATCCTCACAAAGCTTATCGCATTCTTTTGTGGACCTCTGTGGATGTGACAGCTTCCAAACCCCTCATTCATTATTTTAAACATTCCTACAAAGAGCTCACAAAAAAGATAATGAAAGCTCAGGGCTTTCTTACTTATAATATGATCCACCAAGAGCAAAGCAAAATGCTAATTTGAAAGAAAGATACTGGACTTGGTGCAGAGATTATGCGTTGTTTTAACCACCTTCTGTGAAATTCATGACTTAATGTCGAAGATTGGTTCTCCATATACTGTGTATTGTTAAAATGTTATTGGTCAAACCAGAGGTAACTTAATTAAAGGAAAATCTTAAATATCCTCAGACTTTTAGTCAGCCAAATTAATAAATTTGGGACAGTGCATGACTCTAAATCCTTTGATGTTGAATTTAGATTGACTGAGATTCCTTAAATTATTTGAACAACAAATGCATTTTTTTCTAGTTGACTTGATATCTGTACTGGATATGTTTCAAAACAATATGCCCCCTCAGGCTGCAAATAGATTGTAAAGCCTCCAAATCAATTTCTCTATTAATGGCAGAAAGTAGCTTTCGTCTCCAAAACCTCAGCAAATTAGTAATGCCTGCCCATGAGTTTAGGTTGTGTTAAATACATACAGTAACCTTAACTAGGAGAGAAATCAGCTGCAAGTTTCTGCAAAACAACACAATTTTTAAAGGAAAATCAATCAATGAATTGAATTGATTTGAATTTCTATTGGTATACAATATACAATAGCTAGGTAGTAAACTAATAGTATGCCAGCCGGTGGTGTAGTGGCATCTGCACCAGACATCAAGGTGAGTCATCCCTGGTTTGAATCTGGCTGGCTCCTTGCAAGCTTTCCATCTCTATTGGGTTGAGCACCGAGCTGGCAACTCAACTTGGAAAAAAACAGACATATGCTAAAGAAACGGTAAGTTTGCCACCTGAAGCACCACAAAGTGCAGAGAGGGACAACAAACTAATGGAGGTATCAGAAACAGTAGTAAAACATTAACAGGGCACCATGTTAATTTTCTTATTAATCACAAAACTCTGCAGGTGAGGAAACAGTCAACTTTTGGGATCAAAATAAAATGCAAACTGTTTCTCTGTCCACAGATGTTTCCTGATCTGCTGAGTTTTTTCCTGGAATTTTTTTAGTTTAAGATTTGCTGCACATGTAGTTCTTTTAAAAAAAATTGTAATGAATTATGATAGAGTAGTTGAAGTGCATGGTAATCACAGTGTTCTATTATTATTGTCCACTTTGTTCAATACTCACCTGCTTGTGTTTGAAACTGATGCTCATGAATGAAACCCATTCAAGAAAAATGGAGGAGTATGTAATCTACAGTGGAACCCTACTGAAAGATTGATGAGCTACTGTTTCTTCATAGGTGTTGGTTTGGGATGTGATACTGAATCAGAGTTTGTCTATCCAGTCAGTGAATGTAAAAAGTACATGAAGATTTAATGCATTGATAATACAAATATAGTTTGTTTGGGGAGTCATCAATAGAGAATAAAGAAAACATGAGATAAATCCTTCACTTGTTTTAATTGATTTCACTTTATTTCCCCAGCAATGAAAAATCAATAATCCACTATTTGAAAACTTTGAAATTCCAATAGATCAGCATCTGGCTTAAAAGGTATTGTTTTTCCAAGTTCCCTTCCCACTCACCAGGATCCCAGTACCTGCACAGTCTTTTCCAATGGCATTCTGGCTCTCTTGCCTCCTTCTGGGACCCAGTTCTTGTGCTCCATTTCCAATCACTTGGACCTTAGTTCCCACACTTGCTTTGAACTCCTGGTTGACTGGAAAACTCATACACATGTGTAGCCTCTTAAAAAAAAATCAGCTTTAATTTTGTTGGCCTATTAATAGGGGTAACATCCAATAGTCTGAAAGGAAAGAGTAAATCCAGCATCAAAACGGTACAGTATGGGCAGTTTGCACCTGATCTGGAGGGGGACAAATATCCTAGTGGGAAGATTTGTTAATGATGCATGGTGGGGTTTAAACTAGATTTACAGGGGAATGGGAACCAGAATGCCAGAACAGTTAGTGCAGAGGTTGTGGACATCAGACAAGGCTAGGGATCAAAAGGTTGAGCACAATGCAATCAGTGTCCTGAGATGCATATATTTCAAAGCAAGTAGTGTCATAGGAAACGTGGATGATAGTGCAGAGTATGAGGTGGCTGTTTTACTAATAGAGGCAATGTGTAGTGAAGAGAGGCTGTTGATAGGGCAAAAGTGCAATCTACAGAATGAATTCCAACGTAAAAGGCTGACAAAATTGAAAAGGGTGAATACAGGAACTGAAAGTGTTATATTTGAATGCGTGCATATACGGAATATGGGAGCTGAACTTGCAGCACAATTGCAGATTGACAAGTATGATGCTGAAGGCTTCACTATATCATGGCTGAAAGATTATTGCTGGGAGCTTTATGTCCAGAGATACACATTATATCAAAAGAACAGTCAGGAAGGCAAAGAGGGTGGTGTTGCTCTGTTGGTAAAAAATGGAATCAAATCATTAGAAAGAGGTGACCTGTCGCCCAAAGGAGTGGAATCATTGTGGATAGAGCTAAGGAACTGCAATGGTAAAAGAACCTTGATGGGAATTGTATACAGACCCCCAATCAGTAATAAGGATCTTGTTTACAAGTTACAATGGGAGATAGAAATGAAAACCAAAACAGCAATGTTACAATAGTCATGGTGGATTTCAACATGCAGGTAAATTAATAAAATCAGGTTGGTTCTGGATTCCAGAAAGGGGAATTTTCTCGAGCGCCTACCAGATGGCTTTTTAGTGCAGCTTGTGGTTGAGCCCACCAGGGGACCAGCTATTCCGGATTGGGGGTTGTGCAATGAACCAGAATTGATTAGACTGCTTAAGGTAAAAGAACCCTTAGGGGACAGTGATCATAATATGATCGAATTCACCCTAAAATTTGAGGAGAAACTAAAGTTAAATGTATCAGTTTTGCAATGGAAAAAAGGGAATTACAAAGGCACTCTGGAATTGGTCAGAATTGATTGGAAAAGAACCCTGGCAGGGATGATGGCAGAGCAGCAATGGCTGAAATTTAGAAACATAGAAAACCTACAGCACAACACAAGCCCTTTGGCCCAGAATGCTGTGCCAAACAAGTTCTTGCTTTAGAAATTACCTAGGTTTACACATAGCCCTCTATTTTTCTAAGCTCCATGTACCTATCCAAGAGTCTCTTAAAAGACCCTATCATATCCGCCTCCACCACCGTCGCCGGCAGTCCATTCCACACACTCTCTGGGTAAAAAACCTACCCCTGACATCTCCTCTCTTCCCACTTCCAAGCACCTTAAAACTGTGCCCTCTTGTGTTAGCCATTTCAGCCCTGGGAAAAATCCTCTGACTATTCACACGATCAATGCCTCTTATCATCTTATACATTTCTGGAAGCATTTCCAGAGGCACAGGATATTATATATATATATGTATATATCCCAAAGACAAAGAAGTATTTTAAAGAAAGATGACACAGCCGTGCCTACAAGAAAAGTTAAAGTCAACATAAAAACCAAAGAGAGGACATAAAATAGAGAAAAAAATTAGCGGTGTTAGGGGATTGGGAAGCTTTTAAAAACAAACAGAAGGCAGCTAAAAAAGTTAAGGTAAAGATGGAATACAAAAGTAAACTAGCCAGTAATATTATAGAGGATACCAAAAGTTTGTTCGGATACATAAAGTGTAAAAGAGAAGCGCGAGTAGATATCAGACCACTGGAAATTGATGATGGAGAGGTAGTAATGGGGACAATGAAATGGCGAAGAACTGAATATTTATATTGTATCAGTCTTCACAATGGAAGACACTAGGTGTATGGTGGAGGTTCCAGATGCTGGGGGTCATGAAGTGTGTGAAGTTACCATAACTAAAGAGAAGGTTCTTGGGAAACTGAAAGGTCTGAAGGAAGATAGGTCACCTGGACCAGATGGGTTGTGAACGAGGTGGCTGAAGAGGTTGTGGAGGCATTAGTAATGATCTTACAAGAATCACTAGATTCTGGAATGGCTCTAGGAGACTGGAAAATTGAAAATGGCTCCCCATTCTTCAGGAAGGCAGTGAAGCAGAAGAAAGGAAACTATAGGCCAGTTAGCCTGACTTCAGTAATGGTGCAGATGTTGGAGTTGATTATCGCATTCTGCCCAGTCAGTAGAGTGAAGTGAAAGAGCACATCTCAAAGTTGTTGAAGGATGTGATTCAGGAGAGCAATAGTTTGTATGCCTTGTGTGCAGTGTTGCTATGGAAGGCTGATGGTAGCATAAGACAGTGTGTAGATTACTGGAGACTAAAAAGGATGCGTTCCTGCTCCCATGTATTGATAAGCGTGTTGATGCTCTGCGGGGAACACAGTTTTTCTCAACGACAGACCTCGTGAGTGGTTATCACCAAGTGGCAGTAGAGGAGTGTGATAGGCATAAGACTGCTTTTTTGACCCTGTTGGTCTATGTGAATATCTTCATATGCCACTTCGGGTCTGCAATGAGACTCATGCAGGCAACAATGAATGGCTTAGTCTTCTGAATTATGCTGGTGTACCTGGATGATATTCTGGTAGGTTCACCAACTTTCCAGGAGCACCTGGAGAGGCTCGACACTGTGCTTCAGTGTCTCAAGGAGACTGGTCTGAAGGAGAAATTGGAAAATGTTATTTTCTGCAGTCAGAGGTCAAGTTCTTAGGACACCAGATATCAGCCCAGGGAATAGGCACAGATCCTGAGAAAGTCTTAGCTGCTCAACATTGGCCAGTACCATCGCCTGGGCAGGGAAAGTGAGGAGGTGAAAGAGAGGAGCTAAAGGTAGGTACTCACACTGGGGCCTCAGGTAAGTGGGTAACAGTCAGGAGAGGGAAGGGCAGGAGTTAAATACTAGAGAGTATCCCTGTGGCTGTCCCACTTAACAATAAGTACTCCTGTTTGAGTACTGTTGACAGGGATGACCTACTTGGGGGAAGCAACAGTGGCCACGCTTCTGGTACAGAGTCTGGTCCTGTGGCTCAGAAGGGTAGGGAAAGGAAAAGGATGGCAGCAGTGATAAGGGACTCTATAGTTAGGGGGTCAGACAGGCGATTCTGTGGATGCAGGACAGAAGCACGGATGGTAGTTAGCCTCCCAGGTCCCAGTGTCTGGGAAGGAGAACAGCCAGAGGTCATGTTACATATTGGTATCAATGACATAGGTAGGAAAAGGGAGGAGGTCCTGAAAGCAGACTACAGGGAGTTAGGACCTTAATCTCGTGATTGCTGCCTGTGCCATGTGACAGTGAGTACAGGAATACAGTGAGGTGGAAGATAAATGCGAGACTGAGGGATTGGAACAGGGGGCAGGGATTCAGATTTCTGAATCATTGGGATCTCTTTTGGGGCAGGCGTGACCTGTACAATAAGGATGGGTTGCACTTGAATCCGAGGGGGACCAATATCCTGGCGGGGAAGTTTGCTATGGCCATTGGGAGAGTTTAAACTAGAATTGCTGTGGGGTGGGAACTGAACTGAGGAGACGGAGGGAGGGGTGATTAGCTCACAAATAGAGAAAGTTTATAGGCAGTGTGAGAGGGAGGATAGGCAGGTGATAGAGAAAGGATGCACTCAGACTGATGGTTTGAGATGTGTCTATTTTAATGCAAGAAGCATCACGAACAAAGCGGATGAGTTTAGAGTGTGGATCAGTACTGTTGTGGCCATTACAGAGACTTGGATGGCTCAGGGGCAAGAATGGTTACTTAGAGTGCTAGGCTTTAGATGTTTCAGAAAGGACAGGGAGGGAGACAAAAGAAGTGGGGGTGTGGCACAGTTGATCAGTGATAGTGTCATGGCTGCAGAAAAGGAGGAAGTCATGGAGGGATTGTCTACAGAGTCTCTGTGGGTGGAAGTTAGAAATAGGAAGGGGTCAATAACTCTACTGGGTGTATTTCATAGACCACCCAATAGTAACGGGGACATTGAGGAGCAGATAGGGAAACAGATTCTGGAAAGGTGTAATAATAACAGGGTTGTTGTGTTAGGAGATTTTTATTTCCCTATATTGGTTGGTATCTCCCTAGAGTGAGGGGTTTAGATGGGGTGGAGTTTGCTAGGTGTGTTCAGGAAGGTTTCAAGATCTAGTCAAGAGCAAAAGAAAAGCTTACAAAAGGTTCAAAAAACCAGGTAATGATAGAGATCTAGAAAATTATAAGGCTAGCAGGAAGGAGCTTAATAATGATTTTAGGAGAGCCAGAAGGGGCCATGAGAAACAGACAGACAGACAGAGAGACAAACATACTTTATTGATCCTGAGGGAAATTTGGTTTCGTTACAGCTGCACCAACCAAGATTAGTGAAGAAATATAGCAATATAAAACCATAAATAATTAAATAATAATAAGTTATTCATGCCAAGTGGAAATAAGTCCAGAACCAGCCTATTGGCTCAGGGTGTCTGACACTCCAAGGGAGGAGTTGTAAAGTTGATGGCCACAGGTAGGAATGACTTCCTATGATGCTCAGTGATAGATAGATAGATAGATAGATACTTTATTCATCCCCATGGGGAAATTCAACTTTTTTCCAATGTCCCATACACTTGTTGTAGCAAAACTAATTACATACAATACTTAACTCAGTAAAAAAATATGATATGCATCTAAATCACTATCTCAAAAAGCATTAATAATAGCTTTTAAAAAGTTCTTAAGTCCTGGCGGTAGAATTGTAAAGCCTAATGGCATTGGGGAGTATTGACCTCTTCATCCTGTCTGAGGAGCATTGCATCGATAGTAACCTGTCGCTGAAACTGCTTCTCTGTCTCTGGATGGTGCTATGTAGAGGATGTTCAGAGTTATCCATAATTGACCGTAGCCTACTCAGCGCCCTTCGCTCAGCTACCGATGTTAAACTCTCCAGTACTTTGCCCACGACAGAGCCCGCCTTCCTTACCAGCTTATTAAGACGTGAGGCGTCCCTCTTCTTAATGCTTCCTCCCCAACACGCCACCACAAAGAAGAGGGCGCTCTCCACAACTGACCTATAGAACATGTTCAGCATCTCACTACAGACATTGAATGACGCCAACCTTCTTAGGAAGTACAGTCGACTCTGTGCCTTCCTGCACAAGGCATCTGTGTTGGCAGTCCAGTCTAGCTTCTCGTCTAACTGTACTCCCAGATACTTGTAGGTCTTAACCTGCTCCACACATTCTCCATTAATGATCACTGGCTCCATATGAGGCCTAGATCTCCTAAAGTCCACCACCATCTCCTTGGTCTTGGTGATATTGAGACGCAGGTAGTTTGAGTTGCACCATATCACAAAGTCCTGTATCAGTTTCCTATACTCCTCCTCCTGTCCATTCCTGACACACCCCATTATGGCCGTGTCATCAGCGAACTTCTGCACATGGCAGGACTCCGAGTTATATTGGAAGTCTGATGTGTACAGGGTGAACAGGACCGGAGAGAGCACGGTCCCCTGCAGCGCTCCTGTGCTGCTGACCACCGTGTCAGACCTACAGTCTCCCAACCGCACATACTGAGGTCTATCTGTCAAGTAGTCCACTATCCAATCCACCATGTGAGAGTTGCATGCCATCTTGGACAATGACTCCCATCCACTCCGTAATGTACTGGTTAGGCACAGGAGTACATTCAGCCAGAGACTCATTCCACCGAGATGCAACACTTTTAAGAGACTCATGGATAAGTACATGGAACTTAGAAAAATAGTGGGCTATGGATAACCCTAGGTAATTTCTAAGTTAAGGACAATTTCGGCACAACTTTGTGGGCCAAAGGGCCTGTATTGTGCTATAGGTCTTCTATGTTTCCAAAGTATTGATGAAGTACCTCCGCTATCTCCTCCGGTTCCATACACACTTTTCCACTGTCACACTTGATTGGTCCTATCCTCTCATATCTTATCCTCTTGCTCTTCACATACTAGTAGAATGGCTTGGGATTTTCTTTAATCCTGTCTACCAAGGCCTTCTATTTTCTGAGGAGACTGAGGTCCTTTAACATCTGCTGGACGATGCTGAGGATGTTCTATGAGTCTGTGGTGGCCAGTGCTATCATGTTTGCTGCTGTGTGCTGGGGCAGCAGGCTGAGGGTAGCAGACACCAACAGAATCAACAAACTCATTCGTAAGGCCAGTGATGTTGTGGGAGTGGAACTGGACTCTCTGACGGTGGTGTCTGAAAAGAGGATGCTGTCCAAGCTGCACGCAAGTTCCCTGTACTTATCCATGAGTCTCTTAAAAGATCCTATCGTATCCGCCTCCGCCATCGTTGTCGGCAACCCATTCCACACACTCACCACTCTCTGCGTACAAAACTTACCCCTGACATCTCCTCTGCACCTACTTCCAAGCACCGTAAAGCTGTGCTCTTGTGTGCTAGCCATTTCAGCCCTGGGAAAAAGCCTCTGACTATCCACATGATCAATGCCTCTCATCATATTATACATCTCTATTAGGTCACCTCTCATCCTCCGTCACTCCAAGGAAAAAAGGTCGAGTTCACTCAACCCATTCTCACAAGGCTTCCTCCCCAATCCAGGCAACATCCTTGTAAATCTCCTCTATACCCTTTCTATGGCTTCCACATTCTTCCTATAATGAGGTAACCAGAACTGAGCACTGTACTCCAAGTGAGGTCTAACCAGGGTCCTATATAGCTGCAACATTACCTCTCAGCTCCTAAACTCAATCCCTCGATTGATAAAGGCCAATGGACTGTATGCCTTCTTAACCACAGAGTTAACCTGCGTAGCAGCTTCAGCTTTGAGTGTCCTATCGACTCGGACCCCAAGATCCCTCTGATTCTCCACACTGCCATTAATACTATATTCTGTCATCATATCTGACTGACCAAAATGAACCACCTCACACTTATCTGGGTTGGACTTCATCTGCCACTTCTCAGCCCAGCTTTTTATCCTATCAATGTCCCGCTGTAACCTCTGACAGCCCTCCACACTATCCACAACACCCTCAACCTTTGTGTCATCAGTAAATTTACTAACCCATCCCTCCACTTCCTCATCCAGATCATTTATAAAATTCACAAAGAGTAAGGGTCCCAGAACAACTCCCCGAGGCACACCACTGGTCACCGGTCTCCATACAGAATATGACTCGTCTACAACCACTCCTTGCTTTCTATAGGCAAGCCAGTTCTGGATTCACAAAACAATGTCTCCTTGGATCCCATGCCTCCTTACTTTCTCAATAAGCCTTGCATGGGGCTTCTTATCAAATGCCTTGCTAAAATCCATATACGCTATATCTATTGCTCTACCTTCATCAATGTGTTTTGTCACATCCTGAAAAAATTCAATCAAGGCACGACCTGCCTTTGATAAAGCCATGCTGACTATTTCTAATCATATAATGCCTCTCTAAATGTTCATAAATCCTGCCTCTCAGGATCTTCTCCATCAACTTACTGACCACTGAAGTAAGATTCACTGGTTTATAATTTCCTGGGCTATTCCTACTCCCTTTCTTGAATAAGGGAACAACATCTGCAACCCTCCAATCCTCTGGAACCTCTCCCATTCTCATTTATGATGCAAAGATCATTGCCAGAGGCTTAGCAATCTCCTCCCTCGCTTTTCACATTAGCCTCGGGTACATCCTGTCCGGTCCCAGTGACTTATCTGACTTGATGCTTTCCAAAATCTCCAGCACACTCTTTTCCTTAATGTCTACATGATCAAGCTTTTCAGCCTACTGCAAGTCATCCCTACAATTGCCAAGATCCTTTTCCATAGGAAAACTCAATCCCTGGAAAACTTAGTTTCCTGAGCCTTGAGAGTTGAGCACTGTGCTTGGCTACTGCTACATGCTGACTTTACTGTCTTTGCATTTCCTGAGGACTCTTCCGAAAACCATAGAGGAGTCTCCTCTCACACTTCTATTATTGAGGACACGGGATTGTTCCGCACAAATCGATAGAGCTCCCTTTTGAGGGAAGGAGCTTTGATGCCCTTTATAAATTGATCTCTGAGCGCTAGCCTCTTATTGGCCACAGCATCAGGGGAATGCTTCATTAGCAAGTTAAGAGCTTGGGCTTGGGCGTGTGAAAACTCTCTTACATCTTCACACTCGCGCTGTTTGCGACTATAAAAGTTATGCAACAGCAGGGATGTACAACGGTTGTCACTGAAAGCTTCCCTGAGATTGGTGAACGAGTCATCAGCCTGGTGTTCATCAGCCTACGTGCTTCTTCCAGAGCTGCACCCCTGAGCAGTGACGAAACAAAATCATACTGATCCTGGTCAGACTGACTTCTAGCATGAAGCACCCGTTTGACTTCTTCAATAAAGTCATCAACAGACTCCCCCCCCCCCCCCCATCTTTCTCAACATCCCCTGTAAATGGAGCGATGTGTCTTTCCCTTGGAACATATACATAGGACTTCTTGCTTAATTTATCTATAGTTGCCATGGTTTCCTCATGTCTACTATGCAACTCTCTAATTTGTTATTCAAATCAGGTTCAGTTTCCTCAATCTCTGAGTGTAGCATTTTGAAAACTCAAGTCTTTAAAGTCTCTACAACAAGCCTGGGAAAGGGGCTGCTGACGTCTCTGGCAGAAAACATGATCACTTCACGGCCACAGTTGCTTTGGACTACCGTCACAGTTCGACGTCCTGGCATCAGTCCCGATGTCCCAGCCCCATCTCAAGGCTCAACCAATCTCTTAGTGTAGAGATGGGTTTCAATCTACCAGTGCGATAACAGACTCTCCTTCTGTCCCATGGGAGTGTCTCTCTTGTTCTTCACCGCTACTGTATATTGTACTGCATAAAAATCAAAAAACCCTTTAAACTGGCTTGGAATTACCCCACTTCTGGTACCAAATTTTGTAGCCTGGGGGAAAAATACATACTTTATCTGATTTAGATGTTATAATGCAAAAAGAGGATATCAAAATAAAAAACAACAAAATGAATTAAAGAAACAGTTCCCGCTGTTACAATCTCAGTTTAACTTCAGACCATACCCTTCTTACGTGTGCAGAATGAAAATAACTAAAACAAAATATATAAAACCAATATGGTAGTGGCAATTCTAAAAATCAATACAAACATTTGAATCCTACCAACCCTGTACCTTATTCACAACATCAAAAATATGAATATAAATACATCTCATCTTCGCTTTGGCACACATGTTTAACTTCCAAACACATACAGACTAGACCCTGAAACGAGTTCTCCTTGCTCATGCTACGTGAACAGAGATTAACACACTCATGTTACTCTGTTACATTCACATACAGTCATGAAACAATACAGAAAGACAAATATTTTTTACAATATATTGCCTTGTAGTTCAAATTACTAGAAAGACTAACCTACTAGGCCAATAAGGAACTTCACACAACCACTCTATCCAGTGTCAATACCTTACTCGGGAAAATCTAAAGCATCCACATGTAAAACATTTCAAATTACCAATATTCTAGATTTACAAACAAGCATAAATGAATTTACATGGATTTTATCAAATATTATTCACCTTTCCTCACCACACAGCTAACATTCAACATCGATCTAGACATTCTAACTCTTCGCTCTGCTCCACACATGCTTAATAAAGGCACGGGTAGCTATTTTCACATTACCAGTGTGAATACACAAGTGCACTTTAATAAAAAATGATATTCAATGATCACCTGGTTACAATGATATCTAAGTTAAAACTGAACTAAAAACAAACAACTCTAAAATTGAACAAAACAGTGGCTGTCCCATTCAAGTATTGAACTTGCCCATTTTAGAGAACACAATGATTCAATATAAAATAGCATCAACAATTAAAGCTGGAATTTAAATACATGCCCATGCATTGCAATTAAAGATTGTCCACAGTGCCTATGGACTATGGGTGGGCTGGTGTCGTTGTTCGGACAGCCCTGGGGAAAAGCTGTTTTTGAACGTCTGTGCAGAGATGTTTCTGTAACTCCTGGCCATAAGGCATTCTGAACTGTAGATGGTTTCCATGTCTGCTAGTTGTGTCCCAATGATGTTCTGATCACTCGATGAAGTGCTTTCTGGTCGACCTTGTTGCAGCTATTGTACCATGCTGTCATGCAGAATCAGATCAGAATCAGGTTTATGATCATCCGCATGTGTCGTGAAATTTGTTAACAGCAGCAATCAATCAGTTACAGTATGCAGATATATGTAAATTAAATAGATTAAAAATACTGCAAAAACAGAAGTACCATAGATTCCGGATTTTAAGCCGCTACTTTTTTCCCACATTTTGAACAGCTTTGAACTCTGCGGCCTTTAATACGGAGCGGCTAATGTATTATTTTTTTTCATGCCGCCGAAAACATTTTGCCTCGTAACAGTAGACCAATAAAATTGATGAGTAGTTCACAGAGGTCCAATGAAATTGTACGATAAATCAAGCGCACTTTCACAATTAAATTATTGTAAATCAGTCATTTGAACTCACCCTCATCAACATGGAAAACACTCGAAGAAAAGCATTGTGCTGCCTTTATGGCAGTTATTTAGTTTATAATATTTTCGCTTAGTAATTCATTTTCTAGTTAAAGTTAGAAGAGTTTTAACTATATTTGTTTTCTGTACTACATCGCGGGATGCTATGACGTCACACCCGGTTTCGCCGCGTCTTGTGGGATACCGGTTTGCGACAAACGGGACGGTGGGGGGGAGCGACGGAGCGGCGGAGCGAAAACGCTGCTTTTAAGTTAAAGGCGATCAATAACTTTTCCTGGTAGGCTGCAGTATATATATTTTTTACCAGTCGTTAGGAGATATTGGAATGTTGTTCAGTAAAGAAGTATACGCAACGTATATTTAAAAGTAGCCGCGTTACGGGCATGGTTCGAAAAAAAGCATTTGCAATATGTATTTGTTTTTGTTACCATATGGATTTAATTAAAAGTTAAAAAATCCTCACGTGTAATATCTTTCTGTGTAAATATCTCATATTACAACGTGGGACACCTGCGGCCGAAAATCCGGTGCAGCCTAAAATCCGGTGCGGCCTAAAATCCGGTGCGGCCTTTACAAGTAAAAAATTGATTTTATTTCTAAAATTAGAGCCAGCGGCTTTTAATCAGGTGCGCTCTGTAGTCCGGAATCTACGGTAATATACATTTAAAAAGTGAGGAGGTTTTCATGGGTTCAATGACCATTTAGGAATCTGATGACAAAGGGGAAGAAGCTGTTCCTGAATCGCTGTGTGTGCCTTCATGCTCCTGTACCTCCTACCTGATGGTAACAACGAGTAGTGGGTGTGTCCTGGGTGATGGGAGTTCTGAATAATGGACGTCGCCTTCCTGAGGCATCGGTTTTTGAAGATGTCTGAGTACTATGGAGGCCGGTACCCTATGGAGCTGACTAATTTTACAGCTGTCTGTGCCTTCTTTTGGCCCTGTACTGTAGCACCACCCCTTCCCCCATATCAAACAGTGATGCGCCACGTCAGAATGCTCTCCACATTACTTTTATAGAAGTTTTTGAGTATTTTACATGACAAACCAAATCTTTTCAATGTCATACCGACCAATCTCTAATTGCGCTTCGAGTTCATTCACCATATTCTGAATGCTATGTGCATTTTTTTTTCTTTTTAAATCTTTTTATTAATTTTAAGAAAAACATAAGTGAAATATGAATACAAAACATTTGAGAGTACATAATTAATAGTTTAAATAGACAATCAGATATGTAACAATCAATATATAAGGCCTCCCAAACTCATAGTATTAATGTAAAAGAGTCGAAAAAGAGAAAAAAAAAACAAAAAAAAACTAAAAGAAAACTTTAAAAAAAACTAACCAACATGGGCAATTGCATAATGTTAAATACATACAGTAGTGCCGATAACTCCGAACCTCCATCCAAATAATTAAGGATAATAACATTAAGGTTTAGGATCAGACCATTTAACTCATATGAAAATGTTGAATAAATGGTCTCCAAGTTTCCTCAAATTTAACTGAAGAATCAAAAACCACACTTCTAATTTTTTCTAACCTCAGACAACAAATAGTTTGAGAAAACCACTGAAATACAGTTGGAGGGTTAACTTCTTTCCAATTCAGTAAAATAGATCTTCTAGCCATTAATGTAACAAATGCAATCATTCGTTGAGATGAAGCAGATAGACGATTATTATCTATCATTGGTAAACCAAAAATTGCAGTAAAAGGATGCGGTTGGAAATTGATATTTAAAACTCTTGAAATAATATTAAAAATACCTTTCCAATAATTTTGTAAACAAGGACATGACCAAAACATATGAGTCAATGAAGCAACATCAGAATGACATCTGTCACAGGTTGAATTAACATAAGAATAAAATCGAGCAAGTTTATCTTTAGACATGTGAGCTCTATGTACAAACTTAAATTGTATTAGGGCATGTTTAGCACAAATAGAGGACGAATTTACCAATGATAAAATTTTTTCCCATTGCTCAGTAGATATAGGACAATGCAATTCTTCTTGCCATTCCTTCTTAATTTTTTCTGATACATCTGGCTGTACACTCATAATCATATTATAAATGATAGCTACTAAGCCCTTTTGACAAGGATTGAGGGCTAAAATTCTTTCTGTAATGTCCAATGGACATTCTTTCGAAAAAGAATTTAATTCATTATACAGAAAATTTCTGACTTGCAAATATCTAAAAAAATGGGTTTTAGGTAAATTATATTTATTAGATAGCTGTTCAAAGGACATAATGTTATCATCCAAAAACAGATCATGAAAACATGTTATACCTTTTGTTTTCCATAAAAGAAAAGCTTGATCTATAGATGAAGGCCGAAAGAAGTAGTTAGGTATTATAGGACATGACAGCATAAACTTATTCAAGCCAAAAAATTTACGAAATTGAAACCAAGCTATGTGCATTTAAATGCAGCACCTTCAGTCCTGCATTCTTCGCCCTTTTGAATTTTGCCTCTGGGGTACAATTTACCTCTTTGCTCTGTCTGCATTTGTACCCAGTCATTGGCTTGTCCTTCCTTACATTCATGTTACCCCTATCATCTACTTGTCAACCTGCAGGCTCATCCTCAGCTCGATCATACTGCTTCCCATACCTCTGCCACATTAGCTTAAACCACTCCCAACAGCTCTAGTAAACCTGTCCGCAAAGATATTGGTTTCACTTGGATTCAAGTGCAACCCATCTCTTTTGTACTGGTCCCACTTGCTCCAGAAAAGGTCCCAATTATCCAGAAATCTGAATCCTTGCCCTCTGCTCCAATTCTTCAGCCACACATTTATCTGCCTCCTCATTCTATTCCTATCCTCATTGTCGTGTGGCATAATCAGTAATCATGAGATTACTACCTTTGAGGTCCTGCTTCTCAATTTCCTTCCTAACTCCCTGTATTCTGTTTACAGGAACTCCTTTTTTCTACCTATGTCATTGGTACCAATATGTACCATGACTTCAGGCTGCTCAGCCTCCCTTTTCAGGGCATTGAGGACACGTTCAGAAACATCTCGGACCCTGGCACCTGGGAGGCAAACTACCATCAGTGTTTTTGCATTCAGAGAACCGCCTATCTGCCCCCTAACTATAGAGTTCCCTATTACTGCTGCCACACTCTTCAGTTCCCTACCCTTCTGAGCCACAGGGCCAGACTCAGTGCCAGATGCATGAACCCTGTGGTTTGCCCCACCGGCAGGCCCCCACACAACAATACTCAAAATGGAATACTGCCACAGGGGTTCTCTCCACTACCTGACACCCTCCCTTTCCTCTCCTGACAATCATCCATTTATCTGTCTCCTGTAGCCTTGGGGAGGTTACCTCCCTGTAGCTCCTGTCTATCACCTCTTCACTTTCCCTAACAAGCTGAAGGTCATCAAGCTGCATCTCCAGTTCCCTAACACAGTCTCTAAGGAGTTGCACCTCGATGCACCTGGTGCAGATGTGACCACTGGGGAGGCTGGAAGTCTTCTGGAAATCCCACACCTGACACCCAGACCAGAACACTGGTCCTGCAAACATACCCCCTATTCTTGCAAGTATTAAATAAGAAAAAGAAATTAGAAATAAACTTACCTACTTACCTTGCCTCTGTCTGTTCTTGCTGAAGCCTGTTGAGCCAAAGCCTTACCACTCTGACTCAGTCCACTCTGATGGTGACCGATCCGCTCTCTTTTATGGAGACTGGGTTTTTCAAGCCCCGCTCCAGACCTGCAGAGGAACATTTCTACTGCATCTGTGTCACTGTCTAATCAAAGACTTACTCTGAAAACTGGCTGCTTTTTCAAGCTCTTCTCTGTACCCGTGTGGAAATACTTCTGCTGTGTCTGTATCACTATCTAATCGAAACACCCGCTGAAAAATGACCACTTTTTCAAGCTCCATCTAGGCCTGTCCTTCCTGTGAGCCCAGGGGGTTCTCTCACATTCCAACGATGTCCTGTTAGTAAGTTAATAGGTCTTTGTAAGTTGTCTTGTGGTTAATCTAGAGTTCGTTGAGCGAGAAGGGCCTGTTCTGTACTGTATCTGAAGATAATATTCAGGTAGATTATGGAAAGAAACATGGAAACAAGGATATCATTCTGGATGACTTCAATTTCTCCAGCAGAGATTGGCAGCTCTTAAGTCTGAAAGGTTTAGGTGGGGTAGAATATTCTCCAGGGGTTTCTTCACCCAATTTGTTGATATTCCAAACAGAAAAGAAGCTATACTGGGTCTTGTGTTGGTGAATGAGCCTGGCCAGGTGACTGAGCTTTCAGTGTGGAAACAGTGCTCACAACTCCTATGAATAAGAGTGAACCTTGTAGGAAAATAACACACACAAAATGCTGGAGGAACTTAGCAGGCCAGGTAGCATCTATGGGAAAGAGTAAACAGTCAACGTTTTGGGCCAAGACCTTTCATCTGGACCTGAAAAAAAGATGAGGTCAGAGTAAGAAGGTGGGGGGAGGGAAGAAAGAAATACAATGTGATAGGCAAAACTGGGATGGGGGGAATAGGTGAAGTAAAGGGCTGGGAAGTCTACTGGTGGAAGAAATAAAGGGCTGGAGAAGGGGAAATCTGATAGCAGAGGACAGAAGGCCATGGAAGAAAGGGAAGGGGGAGGAACACCAGAGGGAGGTGATAAGGTGAGAGAGAGAAACGGAAATGGGGAATAGTGAAGGAGGGGGAGGTGCCATTACCAGAAGTTCGAGAAATTGATGTTCATGCCATTAGGTTGGAAGCTACCCAGATGGAAAATAAGGTGTTGCTCCTCTAATCTGAGTATGGCTTCATCACGACAGTAGAGGAGGCCATGGACTGACCTATCGGAATGGGAATGGGAAGTAGAAATAAAACGGGTGGCCGCTGGGAGGGCTTGCTTTTTCTAGCAGATGGAGCATAGGTGCTCAGTGAAATGGTCTCCCAATCTATGTAGGGTCTCACCAATGTACAGGAGGCCACACTGGAAGCACCGGATACAGTATGTGACCCCAACAGACTCACAGGTAAAGCGTTGCCTCACCTGGAAGGACTGTTTGGAGCCCTGAATGTTAGTGAGGGAGGAGGTGTAGGGGCAGGTGTAGCACTTGTTCTACTTGCAAGGATAAGTGCCAGGAGGGAGATCAGTAGGGAGGGATAAATGGACAAGGGATTCGCGTAGGGAGCGATCCCTGCGGGAAGCAGAATGTGAGGGGAAGGGAGGGAAACATGTGCTTGGTGGTGGGATCCCATTGGAGATGGTGGAAGTTCCAGAGAATTATGCACTGGTCATAGAGGCTGGCGGGGTGCTAGGTGAGGACAAGAGGAACCTTATCCTTGCTAGGGTAGCAGGAGTATGGGGTGAGGGCAGACATGCGTGAAATGGAAGAGATGTGGGTGAAAATATTACATTTTGGGAAAGCAGATTATTAGGGCATCGGACAGCAGCTGAGGAGTATCAATTTGGAAGAGTTGTTTCTGGGCAAATGCACATCTGACTTGTGGAAGTTGTTTAAAGATCAGCTGTACTGAATTCAAGATAGATTATGATCCAGTAACAGGGAAAGACGTGGTACAAGAACCTTG
The DNA here is from genome assembly GCF_048418815.1 of Hemitrygon akajei. Taxonomy (NCBI): domain Eukaryota; kingdom Metazoa; phylum Chordata; class Chondrichthyes; order Myliobatiformes; family Dasyatidae; genus Hemitrygon; species Hemitrygon akajei. The sequence goes on from NC_133127.1 coordinate 113,427,968, forward strand.
CATGGAGAGAAAGCTAGCTAATTTAGTTAAGTAGAAGAAGGAAACACCTGTAAAGGTTAGGAGTTTGGAATCAATCATGGTGTTTGAGGACTACAAAGGAGCCAGAAGGGAATCAAGAAAGGATCCATGGGAGCTAAAAGAGATCATGAAAGTTCCTAGCAAGTAGAACTAAAAGGACTCCAACATAGTCATCAAAAGAAAGAGGACAACTAGAAAGAGGGTAAAACCATTCAAGGATAAAGGAGATACATTGCACTGGGAGAAGGTTTTGGGAAAGATCCTAAATGAATTCTTTACATTGTTATTTACCAAGAAGAAGAATGTAGAGGATATTGAGATCAGAGTGGAGCATGCTATGATGCTGAGGTACCTTGAAATTAGGAAAGAGGTACTATTAGGGTCTGTTGGTGGACATTAAGGTGAGTATGTCCAGTGGTTTGGTGTATTATAACCCATGTATCATAGGAAACAAGAGATGTGGCTCAAACTGGAAGAACAACACCTTATATTCTGCACAGATGGTCTACAACCCAATTTATGAATATTGAGTTTTCCAATTTTATATAATTTTCTTTCCTTTCTCCTCTTCCCCACTTCTCCCCATCCTTCCAATCCTTCTCCACTCCTCCCATTTTGTCCCCTTTCCCATATATTCCACTCAGCCATCTTTCAGCCAGATTCATCCCCCTTGCCCTCCCCCTCCTGGGTCTATCCATTCAATAAGCACACAGATCACTCGCAGGTTCCCCCACCCCCAGTTCCAGTTGCCTTCATCAGGTTTCTGCTCATGGTTCGCATTCTCGCTTCCTTTACCTACCAGGATCCAGCACTGGTTGGTAATGTGTTCCTGCTTATCTCCCTACAGCTCTCTCCAATACTGGCACTCCCCTTCTCCTCACCATCTTGCTCCATTGTCCTTCTGACCCTGACTGACCAGGTCAAGGAGTTGGATGTACTCAGGATCATTCGGGAGGCTGAATATATTGTAGATGAGATTTTTAAATAGGAGGTCACACCTGGAGAACAGTCTTTGGAGAGTACCAGGAGAGGTAGGGAGATTAAGATGTCAGTGCAGGGTTCCCCTGTGGCCATTCCCTTCGGCAACAAGTATATCTCTTTGGATACTGCTGAAGGTTGGGGGGCAGGCGGTGACCCATCAGATCATGGCAGCACCAATCAGTCTTGTGGTGGTGTGGCCAACTCTGAGGTCTGACAGGGAAGGGTAAAATCAGGCAATACAGTAATTATAGAAGACTTGATGGTTAGGGGGACGAAAAGGAGATTCTATGGCCGCAGAAGAGATACCTGGATGGTGTGTTGCCTCCCAGGTGCTAGGATCAGGATGTATTGGAGTGGCTGCAGGATATTCTCAAGGGGGGAGATGAACAGCCAGAGGTCATGGTGCATATTACTCCCAGATTACTCCCTGTGCCACGGGCTAGTGCAGGTAGGCATGGGGCGATAACACATATGAATGAGTAGCTGAGGAGATGGTGTATGGGACAGGGTTTCAAGTTCTAAGATCATTGGAACTTTTCCTTGGGAGGGAGTGACCTGTACAAGACAGATGGGTTGCACCTGAACTGGAGAGGAACCAATATCCTGGCTTGGAGGTTTGCTGATACTACTTAGGAGAATTTAAACTGGTTTTGCAGGGCGCTGGGGACCGGAGCCTAGGGTTAGTAAGGGAAGGATCTGAACAGAAGGTAGATGTCAGGGAGAGTATTGAAAGGCAAAAACGAAATAACAGGTATGTTGGGTCGGATAGTTTGAAGTCTGTATATTTTAATTCTAGAAGTATTATGGGTAAGGGTTATGAACTTGGAGCATGGATCAGTACATGGAACTTCGATATTGTGGATGTTGTGATCCTCGCTGACCATCAACACTGGTACACCTCAGGGGTGTGTGCTTAACCCACTGCTCTACTGTCTCTATACCCATGACTGCATGGCTAGGCATAGCTCAAATACCATCTATAAATTTGCTGGTGATACAACCATTGTTGGTAGAATCTCAGATGGAGATGAGAGGACGTACAGGAGCGAGATATGCCAACTAGTGGAGTGGTGTCGCAGCAACAACCTGACACTTAAAGTCAGAAAGGCGAAAGAGCTGATTGTGGATTTCAGGAAGGGTAAGATGAAGGAACATGTACCAGTTCTCATAGAGGGATCAGAAGTGGAGAGAGTGAGCAGTTTCAAGTTTCAAGTTCATGGCTGTCAAGATCTCTGAAGATCAATGTAGTTAGAAAGAAGGCAAGACAGTGACTATACTTCATTTGGAGTTTGAAGAGGTGTGGTATAAGCAAATACATTACAGGTTTTAAGAGAAGTTTGGATAGGCACATGGATGTAAAGAAGATGAAGGGATATTGACATGGTGTAGGTAGGAAGGATTAGTGTTTGGGTGGTTTTTCATTTGCTGTTTAGCTAGTTCAGCACAACATTGTGGGCGGAATGGCATATTTCTCTGCTGCACTCTTTGATGTGCTGTTTTCTATACTCTTGCACCTCCTTTTTTTTACATTTACCTGCCTCCATTTTACTGTCCACTGTCCACCTGCCACTGTCTCCTAACACCACTTGTGCTCCCCTTCCGTACCTGACTGTTACCCTACATCCCTCCTCAGTACACCAATCACCTCGGAGTCCTTTCTCACCACTCTCCTTCTCCTCTCCTCAAAGTGGCCACTTTGCCTCTCCCTGAGGGAGAGAGTTAATCTGAAACATCAGCATTCCTTTCTTCTTTCTGCTAATTTAGGATGCAAACTACTGTTACAAACCCCGTAACTGGGTATCTTATCAGCAAAGATAGGAGTATCCGTTGAAGTCTGATGATACTATTTTTAACAGTATTTATTAGTAAAAATACACAAAAATAATATCAATGCAAATATACAGATCATCAACACTAAACCTAAAAGTGCAGGTATAATAATAATCAATAAGAAATAAGCTCTATCGTTGTCTAGGGGATAATGAATTGTCCGATGGAAATATAAAGTTCAGTTCAGTTCATACAGGCTGCGGTAATTGTTGTTCACTGTGTTGCAATTGTTGGAGAGAGAGAGAGAGAGGGAGAATAACAGCTATTAACTTGCCGACTTCCCTTTTACGATCTTGATCCGTCTCCGTCCTTTAGCTAGACCATTCCATGGAGGACTCGTCACCCAGGCAAGGGTGGACACACACACAGGCCCCCACCGGTCTCGTAGCATCTCTCCTGGTGCGTCTGAGGGGTGTTCCCCAGACCCTACTTTTATCCCCACTCAGTTGTCAATCAGGTTGGAATGATGCAATCCCTCAACCAGACCACTCTGGTTGCCCCCTGAGGAGTTTCAATGAATAGAACAGTACTCAATACACAATTTCTTCTCCAAGAGACAACAGCAGTAATCTCTCTCTTTGTCAATAGGAGACATTCCACCTTTGTGTATCCCTGCGTTGTCTCTCTCTCATTACTGACATGCTGTGTATCTCTCTTATTTCCTGGGTATCAGACCTGAAATAATAGTGATTTTGCGATTCTCAATGGGGGGGGGCAGGCATTGGCGATTCTGTACCCTTCTGCCCATCAGAGTAGCTCCTCATTCGTAACACTACAGTATACAGTATGTAGAAATGAACAGAACATGAGCACGCACCTAGCCGTAGCTGCCTGTCCAGTTTTGCCATCTATGGTTAGGTACATGATGGCAGGCATCTCCATATGTAAAAATATGCAAATCACTAAACATTATGACATTTATTAATTATGATTTGTTGCAACTTGTTTGATTATTTTGAAGGAGTGAATGATAATTTCTCAGACTAATTTTGCCTTTTTCTTTGACTTTTTAAATTTCTTCTTTAAGTTTGTATCACTAGAGAGCAATGGAGAATAATAAGCTTAGTGGATCTAATAGAATTTTGCTCTCCTTTACAATCTAGTCAATACAATTCTGTAGCTCTTGGTAAACACTTTACCTTGTTCGATTTTGAGGGGTTTGGATTTTCTGATCGTCATCTGCTAGTACTTCCTCTTTTTCAGCAAGATTTTTCTTATTTTAACAAGATAAGATTTGATAACATGACCATGGCCTTTTAGGGTCATATTACAGTCAGCCATTAAATGCCATTCCATTTTAAATTTGTTATGGATGTCAACAGATGCTGCAAATTAAAACATGTTTTATGTTTGCATTTAATTGACGACTCACAGCTGACATGGTCACTAGTAGGGTGTTGCTCAGAGCGCTGATGATATTTGTATGCAATATAAATGCAGACCTTGTGACCACATGTTCCATTTTCATCACATGGGTAATAATGCAGAGGTTGGTAGGTTAATATAACAAGAACAAAACGTGCCTGGTTTTGGTGGTCAGTAGAACCGATGTAAACACATGAAGAACAGATTGGGGGTGTTAATTGGCCAAAGCGATTGCAGAAATATGGAAATAACCTATCATCATCTCACTTACAGCATACACACATGCATTTGCATGTGTTAATCTGGAATATTACTGACACTAGTTTTAGAGCAATTGCAAAAATACCACACAGGGATTCATTCACATTTAGAAAAAAATTCATTCCAAAGACCTAATAACATGTAAAATGTTACTTGAATGTTTCATGATCAGATACAGTTTTTTCCCTTTTCTGGTCCTCTTATTAGTTTTAATTTCAAGCTGGTTACTTTAGCCAAGGTCAATAAGGTTCAATGAGCAAACCACATCTGTTAGTTGGGGCTGATTATACATCTAATTTATTCCATTAATTATTACAGTTCATGGTATATTTTTTCTTTGAAGACAGACAATACATGCCATTGACAAGGCAACAATATTATTAAAAGAAATTAATTCTGGTTGTGCTTCTGTGTCATCTATAAAACAGTTTTAACAGATTTTAACAAAAGATAAACAGAATATATTTGAAAGACTTATAAAATTTCAATGAATGAAGTAGATGCCCAAAACTTCAAACTTATTCTCCTCCATAGATACTGCCTGGGTTCCTCCAGCATATTTTCTGTATGTTTCTCAAGATATCCAGCATATAAGATGCTTAAGAATTTTTTGACACTGTTTATGAGTTGAAATAACCACACTTGCAAATGTTCTTTCTGTCTGAATTGGCAATGGGTACTTTTCTGATCATTGCTGGTACTTATCATTAATCATAAACCTACTTACAATCACAATCATACTTACAAGGGGTGATTGATAAGTTCGTGGCCTAAGGTAGAAGGAGTCAATTTTAGGAAACCTAGCACATTTATTTTTCAACATAGTCCCTTCCTACATTTACACACTTAGTCCTGCGGTCGTGGAGCATACGGATCTTGAACCTCCAGAAAGTATCCACAGCATGGGTGATTGATTCAGCATTGGTCTGTGGCCCAAGGTAGAAGGATGAGTTATACAGCTCTCATTACATGAACCTGCAGGTCAACTCTTTGAGTAATTATGCAGAAAGTTTGAAGTTAATAATTCATCTCCTTCTACCTTAGGCCACAAACTTATCAATCACCCCGATGAGTTATTAACTGATGAGTTATTAACTTCAAACTTTCTGCATAATCACTCAAAGAGTTGAACTGCATGTGCATGTAACGAGAGCTGTATAATTCATCTCCTTCTACCTTAGGCCACAAACTTATCAATCACCCCTGCTGTGGACACTTTCTGGAGGTCCAAGATCCATATGCTCCACGACCGCTGGATTAAGTGTGTAACTGTAGAAGGGGACTATGTTGAAAAATAAATGTGCTAGGTTTTCTAAAATTGATTCCTTCTACCTTAGGCCATGAACTTATCAATCACCCCTCGAAAGATTCATGTAATATCCAAAGGAAGTATTTGCAATTACGAAGTCCACGTGGAGTTTCATTACCGACTGCTTTTGAATTGAAGTCACTGTTAAATGTGGCAGTAGGCATATCAAATCAGAATCAGGTTTATTATCATCAACAAGTCATGGAATGTATTGTTTCGCAGCAGTACAGTAACTCATCAAAATTACTGCAAGTACAACAAGAAACGTAAAAAATAAATACGTGGTCATGGTCCATTCAAAAATCTGATGGTGGAGGATTGAAGGAAAGAAGATGCTCCCAAAACGTTGAATGTCAAATAGCTGTAAATATATGATTCTATACTCTGAAGAATCATTTTACTGAGGGGCTTGGCACAACTGTTGAAATGAAAGGAATCACTATCAGAATCTGGAATGAAGCTTAAATTGAAGCCAAGAATACTGTTATTGACAAAGGCTATTGGAGTCAAAGAGTCATAGCAACGTACAGCACAGAGACAGGCCTCTCAGCCCATCTAGTCTGTGCCAAACCATTTAAACTGCCTATTCCCATTGACCTGCACCAGGACCATAACCTTTGATAATGCTACCATCCATGTACCTATCCTCTGAAATCAAGCTTGCATGCACCACTTGAGCTGGCTGCTCATTCCACACTCTCACGACCCTCTGAATGAAGTGGTTTGCCCTCTTGTTCCCCTTAAACTTTTCACCTATCACATTTAACCCATGATCTCTAGTTGTACTCCCACTCAATCCTTGTGGAAAAAGCCTGCTTGCACTTACCTTATCTATAATATGGCTTAATGCAGTTACTGTACATCTCATCAATGTTTTGTCTCTTAAAAATGTCTTCACCATTTATGAATTTGTTCCCAGTTAACTTAAACACAAAGTCTGTAACTTTCTATTTGATATTATATTTCAAAGGGATCCACTAAAAGAATGGTTTACGCTGTATTTCATTGATATTATGTGCTTGCCCATGTGTCAGCTTTGGTGGTTTCAAGTGGAATTTGCTCACTAATATGATGAACTTGAGACTGAGGCTTGGCCCTCTGCTCTGGCTGCTCTGGGGAGCGGATCTAAGGACTCAGTCTAGTTCAGAATGCTGTTGTTTGCTCCTATTGTTTTGTATGTTGTGCTTTCGAATTCACCTGGACCATTTCTGATACTTTTCTCCTTTTTCTATATCTCTCTGTTTTCATCTCAAGAGACAAGCTATCTAATGACATTTACAGTCAGCCCTCCTTATCTGTGGGTTCTGCATGCATGAATTCAACCAACCGTGGATCAGGAAAACCCGGAAATTCTCTCTCCAGCACTTGTTTGAGCATGTACAGACTGTTTTTCTTGTCATTATTCCCTAAACAATACAGTATAACAGCTATTTACATAACATTTACATTGTATTAGGTACTATAAGTAATCTAGAGATGATTTAAAGTATACGGGAGGATGTGCTTAGGTTACTGTGGGTCGAGAATAAAAAAAAATGGAAGTCTTTAAGTCGAAACAAGTACATTTGATATTATTTAGCATCAGTTAGTCAAATGTTTGTCTTGATATATGGTATATATTTTACCTTTCTGTGCATATAAAACACTTAAGAAATGTATGTATTTCAATAATTAAACCACTGCGTTGCTTTGTAATAATTGTAGCTTTCATTGGGGCAGGGCCTTCACATGCTCTTTATTCTCACTTTATCCTTTAAAATTTTTCCGATCATTGACCGACTGTAGCCTAACGCTTTTCCAGTGACCGATGGCGTTTCACCTCTTTCCAATCGCTTTATTATTTCCACTTTATTTTCAATCGTGACCATTTTCCGGAACAGAAATGCTCCAGGAGTGGGTCCTGAGCCCCGCTGGGTCCTAAAGTCTACAGATTTGAACATCCGTATTTTTTGGTATCCGCAGGGGGTCTCAGAACCAATCCCTCATGGATCAGGAGGGCCGACTGTATTATAAACACACAGTACCTAGACTATAGCCTTGTACTCTCTGCCTCCTGTAAGAAAGCAATCCCTACTCCCAGTTTCTTCATCTTCGCTGTACTTGCCCTCAAAATGAAGCCTTCCATTCCAGGACATCTGAAATGTTATTCTCTTTCAGAAGTGATTTCCATTCTCTTCTCTGTTTGATGGAGCCCTCTCCCACAATTCCTTCATTTCTTGCAACTTTTCTCTCATCCTATCTGCTTCCAACCAGAACAGAGATAGAATTTCCTAGTCCTCCCTTATCAGCCTGATAGACACTATATCCAGCACATCAGTTGTTATTTCCGTCAGCTGAACAGATACTTCTACTAACCACATCTGCTCTTCTCCATCCCTTTCCATCTTCCTAAGAACCATTCCCTCTGTGACTCCTTGGTCTCCTCAGTCTCTCTCCAGGCATTTCCCATGACAGGAGGTGCAACACTTGTTCATCCATTGCCTCCCTTACCACTAAATATACCTTCTGGGTGATATAAAGATTTATGTGGACCTCCTGAAAACCCCTTCTAACTGCATTCTGTACTCCTAATATGTCCTCTTTGACATCAGTGAGACCAGGGATGTGATACTGAGGCTTTATAAGGCACTGGTGAGGCTGCACCTTGAGTATTGGGAACCGTTTTGGGCTCTTCATCTAAAAAAAGGTGTTCTGGGATTGGAGAGGGTCCAGAGGAGGCTCACAAGGATGATTCTGGGGAAAAAAAGGGTTATCATACAAGGAACATTTGATGGCTCTGGTTCACTGGAATTTAGAAGGATGGGGGTGGGTGTGTGGATCTCATTGAAACCATTCAAATGTTGAAAGGCCTAGACAGAGTGGATGTGGAAAGGATGGTTCCCATGGTGGGGGAGTCTAGGACAAGAGGGCACAGCCTCAGGATAGAGGGGTGTCCATTTAAGACAGAGATGCAGAAAAATTTCTTTAGCCAGAGGGTGGTGAATTTGTGGTATTTGTTACCACAGGCAGCTTTGGAGGCCAGGTCATTGGATGTATTTAAGGCAGAGCTTGATCAGTTCTTGTTTGAACACAGCATCAAAGGTCACAGGAAGAAGACTGGGGAGTGGGTTTGAGGAGGGGACAAGAGGATTATCCATGATTGAATGGTGGAGAAGACTCGATGGGCCAAAAGGCCTAATTCTGCTCCAATGTCTTATGGTCCTATGGTTATATGTAGACGAGGTGAAAAATTTGCAGAGTGCACGTGCTCTGTCTGCAGCAGCCATCACAGATGTCCTGTTGCATGCCACACCAATCTGTCTGCTGTCCTCAGCCTTCTCTACTGACAGACTGAGGTCCAACAGAAACTAAAAATGCAGCAACACCTCACCGACCGGGCAGTCTGGAGCCCAGAGGTGTAAAAATTGAATTTTCCAGTTTCTGGTAATACTTCAGCAGTTTGTTTGAGGCATGACTGTGCAAACATGCAGATGCCAGCCAGTTAGAACAATGAGAAGAGTTTAAAAGCAGACAGTTTTATAAAGTGGGTGTCATGGGAGTGGGAGACAGAGTAGAGGGCTTTGGTTCAATGGGGCTTCAGCAATAATAGGTTGAGGCCAAGTAGGTTGCCTGTGCAGAATACTGACAGGAAGTATGTGTTTGAGGCCAGTGCTCTGTGCTCGGTGTCAGATGTGGGAAATCCGGGAGACTCCCAGCCTCCCAGATGGCCATATCTGCAACTGGTGTGTTGAGCTGCAGCTCCTTAGGGATTGCATTAGGGAACTGAAGATACAGGTCAATGACCTTTGTCTGGTCAGGGAGAGTGAGGAAGTGATAGGTAGGAGCTATGGGCAAGTAGTCCATCAGGGCCTCGCAAGACAGATAAGTGGGAAACAGTCAGGAGAGGGAAGAGCAGGGGTCAGATACTAGCAAGTACCCCTGTGGCTGTCTCCCTTGACAATAAGTACTCCCGCTTGAGTACTGTTGGGGGAGATGGCCTTCTAGGGGGAAGCAACAATGGCTGCGCCTCTGGCACAGAATCTGGCCCTGTGGCTCAGATGGGTAGGGAAAGGAATAGGATGGCAGCAGTGATAAGGGACTCTATAGTTAGGGGGTCAGGTGATTCTATGGATGCAGGAAAGAAGCACGGATGGTAATTTACCTCCCAGGTGCCAGGGTCTGGGATGTTTCTGATCGCGTCCACAATATCTTGAAGTGGGAAGGAGAACAGTCAGAGGTTGTGGTACATATTGGTACCAATGACGTAGGTAGGAAAGGGGAGGAGGTCCTGAAAACAGACTACAGGGAGTTAGGAAGGAAGCTGAGAAGCAGGACCACAAAGTTGTCATCTCGGGATTCCTGCTTGTGCCACGTGACAGTCAGTACAGGAATAGAGTGAGGTGGATGATAAATGTGTGGCTGAGGGATTGGAGTAGGAAACAGGGATTCAGATTTCTGGATCATTGGGACCTCTTCTGGGGCAGGTGTGACCTGTACAAAAAGGACAGGTTGCAATTGAATCCTAGGGGGATCAATATTCTGGAGGGGAGTTTTGCTAAAGCTATTGGGGAGAGTTTAAACTAAAATTGCTGGGGAGTGGGAACTGAACTGAAAGGAAGAGGAGGTTGGCTCACAAATAGAGAAAGCATGGAAACAGTATGAAAGTGAGGATAGGCAGGTGATAGAGAAAGGATACGCTCAGACCAATGGTTTGAGGTGTGTCTATTTTAATGCAAGGAGTATTATGAACAAAGCGGATGAGCTTAGAGCATGGATCAGCAGTTGGAGCTATGATATAGTGGACATTACAAAAACTTGGATGGCTCAGGGACAGGAATGGCTACTTCGAGTGCCATGCTTTAGATGTTTCAGAAAGGACAGGGAGGGAGGAATAAGAGGTGGGGGAGTGGCACTGTTGATAAGACATAGAGTCTGCCAATCTCTGCTGGAGAAATTGAAGTCATCCAGAATGATATCCTTGTTTCCATGTTTCTTTCCATAATCTACCTGAATATTATCTTCAGATACAGTACAGAACAGGCCCTTCTCGCTCAACGAACTCTAGATTAACCACAAGACAACTTACAAAGACCTATTAACTTACTAACAGGACATCTTTGGAATGTGAGAGAACCCCCTGGGCTCACAGGAAGGACAGGCCTAGATGGAGCTTGAAAAAGTGGTCATTTTTCAGCGGGTGTTTCGATTAGATAGTGATACAGACACAGCAGAAGTATTTCCACACGGGTACAGAGAAGAGCTTGAAAAAGCAGCCAGTTTTCAGAGTAAGTCTTTGATTAGACAGTGACACAGATGCAGTAGAAATGTTCCTCTGCAGGTCTGGAGCGGGGCTTGAAAAACCCAGTCTCCATAAAAGAGAGCGGATCGGTCACCATCAGAGTGGACTGAGTCAGAGTGGTAAGGCTTTGGCTCAACAGGCTTCAGCAAGAACAGACAGAGGCAAGGTAAGTAGGTAAGTTTATTTCTAATTTCTTTTTCTTATTTAATACTTGCAAGAATAGGGGGTATGTTTGCAGGACCAGTGTTCTGGTCTGGGTGTCAGGTGTGGGATTTCCAGAAGACTTCCAGCCTCCCCAGTGGTCACATCTGCACCAGGTGCATCGAGGTGCAACTCCTTAGAGACTGTGTTAGGGAACTGGAGATGCAGCTTGATGACCTTCAGCTTGTTAGGGAAAGTGAAGAGGTGATAGACAGGAGCTACAGGGAGGTAACCTCCCCAAGGCTACAGGAGACAGATAAATGGGTGATTGTCAGGAGAGGAAAGGGAGGGTGTCAGGTAGTGGAGAGAACCCCTGTGGCAGTATTCCATTTTGAGTATTGTTGTGTGGGGGCCTGCCGGTGGGGCAAACCACAGAGTTCATGCATCTGGCACTGAGTCTGGCCCTGTGGCTCAGAAGGGTAGGGAACTGAAGAGTGTGGCAGCAGTAATAGGGAACTCTATAGTTAGGGGGCAGATAGGCGGTTCTCTGAATGCAAAAACACTGATGGTAGTTTGCCTCCCAGGTGCCAGGGTCCGAGATGTTTCTGAACGTGTCCTCAATGCCCTGAAAAGGGAGGCTGAGCAGCCTGAAGTCATGGTACATATTGGTACCAATGACATAGGTAGAAAAAAGGAGTTCCTGTAAACAGAATACAGGGAGTTAGGAAGGAAATTGAGAAGCAGGACCTCAAAGGTAGTAATCTCATGATTACTGATTATGCCACACGACAATGAGGATAGGAATAGAATGAGGAGGCAGATAAATGTGTGGCTGAAGAATTGGAGCAGAGGGCAAGGATTCAGATTTCTGGATAATTGGGACCTATTCTGGAGCAAGTGGGACCAGTACAAAAGAGATGGGTTGCACTTGAATCCAAGTGAAACCAATATCTTTGCGGACAGGTTTACTAGAGCTGTTGGGAGTGGTTTAAGCTAATGTGGCAGAGGTATGGGAAGCAGTATGATCGAGCTGAGGATGAGCCTGCAGGTTGACAAGTAGATGATAGGGGTAACATGAATGTAAGGAAGGACAAGCCAATGACTGGGTACAAATGCAGACAGAGCAAAGAGGTAAATTGTACCCCAGAGGCAAAATTCAAAAGGGCGAAGAATGCAGGACTGAAGGTGTTGCATTTAAATGCACATAGCATTCAGAATATGGTGAATGAACTTGAAGCGCAATTAGAGATTGGTCGGTATGATGTTGAAAAGATTTGGTTTGTCATGTAAAATACTCAAAAACTTCTATAGAAGTAATGAGGAGAGCACTCTGATGTGGTGCATCACTGTTTGATATGGGGGAAGGGGTGGTGCTACAGTACAGGGCCAAAAGAAGGCACAGACAGCTGTAAAATTAGTCAGCTCCATCTTGGGTACCGGCCTCCATAGTACTCAGACATCTTCAAAAACCGATGCCTCAGGAAGGCGACGTCCATTATTCAGAACTCCCATCACCCAGGACACACCCACTACTCGTTGTTACCATCAGGTAGGAGGTACAGGAGCATGAAGGCACACACAGTGATTCAGGAACAGCTTCTTCCCCTTTGTCATCAGATTCCTAAATGGTCATTGAACCCATGAACACCTCCTCACTTTTTAAGTGTATATTACTTCTGTTTTTGCAGTATTTTTAATCTATTTAATTTACATATATCTGCATACTGTAACTGATTGATTGCTGCTGTTAACAAATTTCACGACACATGCGGATGATCATAAACCTGATTCTGATCTGATTCTGCATGACAGCATGGTACAATAGCTGCAACAAGGTCGACCAGAAAGCACTTCATCGAGTGATCAGAACATCATTGGGACACAACTAGCAGACATGGAAACCATCTACAGTTCAGAATGCCTTATGGCCAGGAGTTACAGAAACATCTCTGCACAGACGTTCAAAAACAGCTTTTCCCCAGGGCTGTCCGAACAACGACACCAGCCCACCCATAGTCCATAGGCACTGTGGACAATCTTTAATTGCAATGCATGGGCATGTATTTAAATTCCAGCTTTAATTGTTGATGCTATTTTATATTGAATCATTGTGTTCTCTAAAATGGGCAAGTTCAATACTTGAATGGGACAGCCACTGTTTTGTTCAATTTTAGAGTTGTTTGTTTTTAGTTCAGTTTTAACTTAAATATCATTGTAACCAGGTGATCATTGAATATCATTTTTTATTAAAGTGCACTTGTGTATTCACACTGGTAATGTGAAAATAGCTACCCGTGCCTTTATTAAGCATGTGTGGAGCAGAGCGAAGAGTTAGAATGTCTAGATCGATGTTGAATGTTAGCTGTGTGGTGAGGAAAGGTGAATAATATTTGATAAAATCCATGTAAATTCATTTATGCTTGTTTGTAAATCTAGAATATTGGTAATTTGAAATGTTTTACATGTGGATGCTTTAGATTTTCACAAGTAAGATTTTGATTTTTATGCAGTATAATATACAGTAGTGGTAAGAACAAGAGAGACACTCCTGTGGGACGGAAGGAGAGTCTGTTATCGCACTGGTAGATTGAAACCCATCTCTACACTAAGAGATTGGTTGAGCCTTGAGATGGGGCTGGGACATCGGGACTGATGCCAGGACGTCGAACTGTGACGGTAGTCCAAAGCAACTGTGGCCGTGAAGTGATCATGTTTTCTGCCAGAGACGTCAGCAGCCCCTTTCCCAGGCTTGTTGTAGAGACTTTAAAGACTTGAGTTTTCAAAATGCTACACTCAGAGATTGAGGAAACTGAACCTGATTTGAATAACAAATTAGAGAGTTGCATAGTAGACATGAGGAAACCATGGCAACTATAGATAAATTAAGCAAGAAGTCCTATGTATATGTTCCAAGGGAAAGACACATCGCTCCATTTACAGGGGATGTTGAGAAAGATGGGGGGGGGGGGGGGGGGAGTCTGTTGATGACTTTATTGAAGAAGTCAAACGGGTGCTTCATGCTAGAAGTCAGTCTGACCAGGATCAGTATGATTTTGTTTCGTCACTGCTCAGGGGTGCAGCTCTGGAAGAAGCACGTAGGCTGATGAACACCAGGCTGATGACTCGTTCACCAATCTCAGGGAAGCTTTCAGTGACAACCGTTGTACATCCCTGCTGTTGCATAACTTTTATAGTCGCAAACAGCGCGAGTGTGAAGATGTAAGAGAGTTTTCACATGCCCAAGCCCAAGCTCTTAACTTGCTAAAGATGTACCCCAGGCTACTGTGGGAGGCAAGGGAAGAGATTGTTGAGCCTCTGGCGATGATCTTTGCAACATCAGTGGGGAAGAAAGAGGTTCAGGAGGATTGGAGGGTTGCGGATGTTGTTCCCTTATTCAAGAAAGGGAGTAGAGATAGCCCAAGAAATTATAGACCAGTGAGTCTTACTTCAGTGGTTGGTAAGTTCATGGAGAAAATCTTGAGAGGCAGGATTTATGAACATTTGGAGAGGCAAAACATGATTAGCAATAGTCAACATGGCTTTGTCAAAGGCAGATCATGTCTTACGAGCCTGATTGAATTTTTTGAGGATGTGACAAAACACATTGATGAAGGTAGTGCAGTAGCTATAGTGTATATGTATTTCAGCAAGGCATTTGATGAGGTCCCCCATACAAGGCTTGTTGAAAAAGCAAGGAGGCATGGGATCCAAGGGGACATTGCATGTCGATCCAGAACTGGTTTGCCCACAGGAGGCAAAGAGTGGTTGTAGACTGGTCATATCCTGCATGTGGGTCAGTGACCAGTTGTTTGCGTCAGGCATCTGTTCAGGGACCCCCTACGCTTTGTGATTTTTATAAATGACCTTGATGAGGAAATGGAGGGATAGGTTAGTAAATCTGGTGATGACACAATGGTTGGGGGTGTTGTGGATAGTATGGAGGGCTGTCAGAGGTTACAGAAGGACATTGATAGGATGCAAAACTGGGCTGAGAAGTGGCAGATGGAGTTCAACCCAGGTAAGTATGAAGTGGTTCATTTTGGTAGGTCAAATATGATGGCAGAATATAGTATTAATGGTAAGACTCTTGGCAGTATGGAGGATCAGAGGGATCTTGGGGTCCAAGTTCATATGATGCTCAAAGCAGCTGTGCAGGTTGACTCTGTGGTTAAGAAGGCTTTACCCAAAAGACTCTCCAACCAACTGGCCATTATCTTTGAGAGAATCTTAGCATCAACATTCAATAATGAAATAGGTCTGTATGAGGCACAATCAGTAGGATCTTTATCCTTTTTGAGAATTAAAGAAATAGAAGCTTCATTAAAAGTAGAGGGTAAATCACTTTTCACAAAAGAATCTTTAAACATTTCTAACATATATCAAGAAAGCAATTTTCCAAACTTTTTATAAAATTCTACAGGATAACCGTCAGGTCCCGGGGCCTTACCAGATTGCATTGAAAAAATAGCTTTATGAATTTCGGATTCGGTAATTTGGGCATCAAGAGTTTTTTGATTCTCAGCAGAAATTTTAGGAAAAGCAATTTTCCTAAATTTTCACAATTTCCACAGTAGCCTGGGGTACATCTCATCTAGTCCTGGTGACTTACCCAACCTAATGCTTTCCAAAAGTTCCAGCACATCCTCTTTCTGAATGTTTAAGCTTTTGCTTTTTTTTTATTCTGAAATTTAAAAAAGCATTCATTTCAGAAGAGTCTACTGGACATTGAGATTTATAAAGTTCAGTATAAAAACCTTATTAATTTCTTCATAATCCCGAGCCAGGGTACCATCTTTTCTACGAATTTTCAAAATTTGCCTCTTGGCTCCAGCTGATTTCAATTGAGATGCAAGTAGTTTATTATTTTTATCTCCAAACATATAAAATTGGCTCTCTCAAGTGGTGCTGTGTCTTAGCTTGGAGAAAATTAGAAGTCAAACCTTTGAACCTTTATTTGATTTTGAGAAGAGATGGGGCTCATTTGTTCATTATTATCATTTCATTTAATTGATAGATTTCCTCCAAGATCTAAATGTGATTTTATTTTGATATATCTCTTTTTCTTGTTGGAGGTTTGATGTTTACTTGTAGACGCTTTTTGCATGACACATGGCTCCGGGGTTGTTTCTCCAATGGGTTTCTTTTTTTTCCCTCACTTTTCTTGCTTAGTAGGGTTTTTTTTTATTCACAAAAAATTTCAATCCTTAAGATAATTTCTTCGTTTTTGAGGCATTGTAAGTATTGTTACTTTGATGTACTTGTACTAATTTTTGAATAATAATAATAATAATAATAATAATAATAATAATAATAATAATAATAATAATAATAATAATAATAATAATAATAATAATAAAAAGATTTGAAAACGAATGTGGTTAAGAAGGTGTACGGTGCATTGGGCTTCATCAATCGTGGGATTGAGTTTAGGAGCAGAGAGGTAATGTTGCAGCTATATTGGACCCTGGGCAGACCTCACTTGGAGTTATGGTGCTGAGTTCTGGTCGCCTCACTATAGGAAGAATGTGGAAACCAGAGAAAGGGTGATAGAAAACAGAGAAAGAAAGGTGACTCAACCATGGCTAATTAAAGTTAATATTTAATATTAATAATATTAAATCCAAAAGGAGGCGTATAGACTAGCAAATTCATAGAGTTATAGAAACATAGAACACCTACAGCACAATACAGGCCCTTCGGACCACAATGTTGTGTTGAACATGTCCCTACCTTAGAAATTATTAGGGTTACCTATAGCCCTCTATTTTTCTAAGCCCCATGTACCTATCCAAAAGTCTCTTAAAAAACCCTATCATATCCACCTCCACTACTATTGCCAGCAACCCATTCCATGCACTCACCACTCTCTGAGTAAAAAGCTTACTCCTGACATCGCTTCTGTACCTACTCCCCAGCACCTTAAACCTGTGTCCTCTTGTGGTAACTATTTCAGCACTGGGAAATAGCCTCTGACTATCCACATGATCAGTGCCTCTCAACATCTTATACACCTCTATCAGGTCACCTCTCATCTTCCGTCACTCCAAAGAGAAAAGGCTGAGTTCACTCAACCTATCCTCATAAGACATGCTCCCCAATCCAGCCAACATCCTTGTAAATCTCCTCTGCACCCTTCCACATCCTTCCTGCGGTGAGGCGACCAAAACTGAGCACAGTACTCCAAGTGGAATCTGACCAGGTTCCTAAATAGCGGCAACATTTCCTCTCGGCTCCTAGATTCAATTATAGACCCATACAGCTCAGAAACAGGGCCTTTGGCCCTATTTGCTCATGAAACAAAGTTACTCAAACAAGCCAATGCCATTTAGATAGATAGATAGATAGATAGATACTTTATTCATCCCCATGGGGAAATTCAACATTTTTTTCCAATGTCCCATACACTTATTGTAGCAAAACTAATTACATACAATACTTAACTCAGTAAAAATATGATATGCATCTAAATCACTCTCTCAAAAAGCATTAATAATAGCTTTTAAAAAGTTCTTAAGTAATTTACTTAAATACATTAAATACAATCAACCCCGGCACTTTAACATATCTTACTCCTGGCGGTTGAATTGTAAAGCCTAATGGCATTGGGGAGTATTGACCTCTTCATCCTGTCTGAGGAGCATTGCATCGATAGCAACCTGTTGCTGAAACTGCTTCTCTGTCTCTGGATGGTGCTATGTAGAGGATGTTCAGGGTTTTCCATAATTGACCGTAGCCTACTCAGCGCCCTTCACTCAGCTACCGATGTTATACTCTCCAGTACTTTGCCCACGACAGAGCCCGCCTTCCTTACCAGCTTATTAAGACGTGAGGCGTCCCTCTTCTTAATGCTGCCTCCCCAACACGCCACCACAAAGAAGAGGGCGCTCTCCACAACTGACCTATAGAACATCTTCAGCACCTCACTACAGACATTGAATGACGCCAACCTTCTTAGGAAGTACAGTCGACTCTGTGCCTTCCTGCACAAGGCATCTGTGTTGGCAGTCCAGTCTAGCTTCTCGTCTAACTGTACTCCCAGATACTTGTAGGTCTTAACCTGCTCCACACATTCTCCATTAATGATCACTGGCTCCATATGAGGCCTAGATCTCCTAAAGTCCACCACCATCTCCTTGGTCTTGGTGATATTGAGACGCAGGTAGTTTGAGTTGCACCATAACACAAAGTCCTGTATCAGTTTCCTATACTCCTCCTCCTGTCCATTCCTGACACACCCCACTATGGCCGTGTCGTCAGCGAACTTCTGCACATGGCAGGACTCCGAGTTATATTGGAAGTCTGATGTGTACAGGGTGAACAGGACCGGAGAGAGCACGGTCCCCTGCAGCGCTCCTGTGCTGCTGACCACCGTGTCAGACCTACAGTCTCCCAACCGCACATACTGAGGTCTATCTGTCAAGTAGTCCACTATCCAATCCACCATGTGAGAGTCTACTCCCATCTCCGTTAGTTTGTGCCTTAAGATCTTGGGCTGGATGGTGTTAAAGGCACTAGAGAATTTGTCTGTGTTTCTTCAGTATCTCTCCAAATCTCTCCAATCCACATATCTGCTAAAATGTCTTTTATATGCATCTGCCTCCATACCATGTCCTTTAGCAGCTTGACCAGATATGCACCACCATTTGTGTGAAAAAGTTGCCCCATCCATCCATTTTAAAGTTTTTCTCTCTCTTTAAACCTATGCCTTCTATTTCTTAATTCCTCTATCCTAAGGGAAATACATTATCTGTGCCACACACGGTTTTATAAACCATTGTAGGGCCAACCCTCAGCTCTAATGCTCCAGGGAACAGTCCTAGCTTTATAACTGAATCATTCCAGCCTGGAACATCTGGAGAGTAAAGATGCTATGTATTGGAATCAGCTCTGCATTCAACACTACCAACCCCTCAGAACTAACTAATAAGTTTCAGGCCTTTGGCCTCAATACCTCCTTGTGCAGTTGGATCCTCGATTTTCTCACCTGCAGACTTCAGGCAGTTCCGATTGGCAATGACATCTCCTCCACAATCTCCATCAGCACATATGCACTATGTCTATGTGTTTAGCCCCCTGTTCTACTCACTCTATACTTATGACTGATGATTTGTTGGCTAAATCAAATATGGTGATGAATCAGCAGAAAGGAGGGAGGTTGAAAATCTGGCTGAATGGTGCTACAACAACAACCTCTCACTCAATGTCAGCAAAGCCAACAAACTGATTATTGACTATAGGTGGAGGAAAGCAGAGGTTCATGACCCAGTCCTCATCAGGGGATCAAAGCAGGAGAATGTCAGTAACTTTGATTTCCTTGGTGTTATCTTTTCAGATGATCTGTCCTGAGCCCAGCATATAAGTGCCATTACAAAGAAGGCATCGACTTTCTTAGAAGTTTGTGAAGATTCAGCATGTCACTTAAAATATGGCAATCTTCTATAGAAGCATGTTGGAGAAAATGTTGACTGGTTGCATCATGGCCTGGTATGGAAAAACCAATATATTTGAACAGTAAAAGCGACGAAAGATGATGGATAGAGCCCAGTCCACGCCAGGTAAAGTCCTCGCCACCTCTGAGCACATCTACATGGAGTATTGTTTTAGGAAAGCAGTATCCGTCATCAAAGATCCCCAGCATCCAAGGCCATGCTCTCTTCTTGTTGCTGCTATCAGGAAGAAGAAATTGGAGCCTCTGGTCCCACATCACCAGGTTCAGGAACAGTTATTACTCCTTAACCAAAGAGGATAACTTCACTCCACTTAACTCACCCTGACACTGATCTCACAATCTATGGACTCACTTTCAAGGACTCTTCTATTTGTGTTATCGATATTTATTGCTTACGTATTTATTATTTTGTTCTTTTTGTATTTGCACAACTTGTTATCTTTTTCACATTGGTTGTTTGTCCATCACTGTTGTGTGCGATCTTTTATTGATTCTATCGTGTTTCTTTGTAATTGCTGTGAATGTCCACAGGAAAATGAGTCCCACAGTGGTATCTGGTGACATAAATGCACTTTGACAATAAATCTACTTTGAATTTTAACATACTGCAACCTTTCCAGTTTAAGAACTTCCAGTCTCTAGCAGGGAACCAGAACTGTATGCAATAATGCAAATATGGTCTTAACAACATCCTCTTCAGTTGTAAAATTGTTTCAATTCCTGTACTTAGTCTCCTAACTAATGAAGGCAACCATGCCAAGCACCTTCTTCACCCTCTGTTTCCCTGTATCACCTCTTTCAGGGAAACATCCACTGCTATTCCTAGGTCCTTATGTTCTTCCAAACCGTCCAGGGCCCTAACATTCACTGTGAAAATCCTACCCTCATTTGTCTTCGCCCTCTACCTCCACCCTCTGCCTCCTACAGTTAAGCCAATATTGTACTCATTTTTCCAGTTCGTCAGGATTGCATGTGATCAAACCTCCTCATTCATGCAGTACCTTTGTCAAAAGTCTTGCTGAAGTCCATATAAGTAGCATCAACCATTCTACCCTCATCTATCTTATTGGTCACCTCTTCAAAACACTTGAAGAAATTTGTTAGGTACTATTACCCAAACACAAAGCCATGCTGGCTATCCCTAGTCACATTTTCATTACAAATACATGTAGATTCTGTCAAAATTCCCTCCAATAACATACGTGCCACTGGCTTTGCTAGTAAAGACCAGAAATCCTGAGGTTTGAGAGCAGTTCAAAGAAGGACTAACAAGAGCAATAGCAGAGAGTGTGTGGAAACTTGTTAAGAATGTGAAAGCAGATTGTACTAGTGTGCAAAGCCAAAAAGATTAGCAAAATAAATGTCAAACAGGGGAATTAATAATCATGAACAGAGAAAGAACAGAGTGATGAGCAAAAGCGTGGAAATCAGCAAAAATACTTCCCAGAAATGCTGCACAAGTAAGAGTCGAATGAAAAGATAAAATTAGTATTAGCAGAATTAAATCTTTCAGAGAAAGCTCGTAAATTCCCAAGACTTGAGAACCTGCATCCCTGCAGCCATGGAAATAGTGGTTGCATTGGGTGTCACCATCCAAAATTCTGGAGTTATGGAATGGTTCCTGCAGGTCACTGGGTGACAAATGTAACCCATATTTCATAATGGGGAGGGGGGAGGGGGAGGGAACTGGACACCATGGTAACACAGCGGTTACCGCATCGCTATTACACTTTGTAGGTTTCGTTCAGAATTCAATTCTGATTACGTCTGTAAGGAGTCTTCCTCGTGAGTTTTCTGCAGGTGCTCTGGTTTCCTCCCACAGTCCAAAGCCTAACAGGTTGGTAGGTTAATTGGTCATTGTAAATTGTCGCATGATTAGGCCATGGCTATTGGGAGTTGCTGGATGGCATGGTTTGAAGGGCTGGAAGGGTCAAATAAATAAACAAGCAAAGAAACAAACAAATAAACCACAGGTAGGTTGGCCCAGCATCACAACAAGGAAATGTACTATTATTAAAGACATGATAGTACAATATGGGATTAAAAAAAGGCGAACTGTTTGGGAATTCATATTTGACAAACCCAAAGGACTGTTAGAGCGATTTTTGGGTTTAGAACATGTAGCAATTTAACTGACTTTGGCCACTAGCCTTCATATTCAAATATTCATTGAAGTTTAAATTTAAAATGCAGACCAGACAGACTAGGAAACAGGCCAGTAACTGATTGTCTACATCTGCACAAATCCAATCAGCATCCCATTGCATGGATATGACAGTAATTAACACTTATTTTGGGTGTGATGGTGGGAAGATCCAGACATTTTAAGCTGTTACATGTGTCATTCAAGAGGGCATTGTAAATATGGATTTATTTGAACATCCTGAATTTTCTTTGATCTTTAGCATAAAAAATATGTTGTGTTGGGCAGAGGCAAACCTTTTTCCAACTGTGAGAGTCTCCATGTGTTGCTTGCAGTATCCTGTTCTGTCAAATAAAAAGGATACTTCATAGCTACCAGTACTTTTCTCCGGTGACTGCATTCAAGTCTGACAGAATAGATATGGGAGATGAATGGATATGGAATATTTGAAATTATTGAAGACTTTTGATAAATTTCTATATGTAACATTGAATCAAGTTTGTGCATTTGGCAAGTGAAACAGAAAACACTGACTACAAATAAGTATATTATTCATTTATTTACAAACAAATTCAACCAAACTTTCATGTTCCCCAGGTTACAGAAGCAACAAAGCTGAATATTCAGCAAGTTAAAAGCACATGCAGAACATACCTTCCTAATGGTCATGTGCACTACTTGCCTTAAACAAAGGAAGAGAGAAAGATCCTCTCACATGTGCTCTCTATATACCCAGGATATTTGAAACTGGACACCAGGCAGCGAACCAATGGGAAAAACAGCTGCAGTTTCTAAACTAACCAATCATGATGGAAATGACTTTTGATAATCAGAATAGGCCACACCCCTCACAGGACACAGAACTCCATTGCTCGTGATAATCCAACCTTCAGACTAGTATGATTCTCGTTAACTCCCAACTAAACTAAATATAAAATACAAATGTACCATATCCAGTACTATAAACCCGATAGTCACCCCCTAGTATACTACAGTAGTCCACCAGCTTCTCTGTGTCCCAAAAGGACATCAGCCCCACCCTGGAATGTAAAAGCCAATGAGCTGGTCCTCTACTTAATCTCCTACAGTGAATTTCAGAAATGATCAACTAGGTGAGTGATGCTCTCTGACCCATCAGGAATGTAGGTGCAACATTCTTGACAAATTACAGTACAGGTGCCCCCTTCCTTTGTGAACAGGTAACCTAAGGTAATCAAAATCAGTTCCTGGGACAGTGTGGCCACACCATGCTGAGAAAGGCTATCATTCAAAGCCTTCATTCCTTTGTAATAATCCTCTTACTGACCAACCATCATGGGCAAGGTGCTCACCCAGGACATTGAGGTGGTATATGTATGGCACCACCTATCAACTGCACAACCCTGTGGGAACCACGGGTAGTCATAGGAACTGCATATCCAGTGTGTGCCATTCTGCATCCAACAAGTGTCCACCTTCACAACACCATTTGACACTGACACAGCCGTCCCCGGAAACCGCTCCTGCTCGCACTTGCCATGCACCTTGCACCTTGTACCTGTACTCAGCAGACCAACTACACCAACCCTGTCAGGTGGGGAAATCACTAGGAGTCAGGTCATTCCAAATAATTGAATGGTACGTAGGGAAATACCAACCCTTAAAGTACTCACTCCACCAGGGCTATTAAGGCTCAAGCCCCTGAAGGCTGTTACGATATTTGGATCGAGATTGGTGGGAATAGACTGCTCCCTCCCAGCTCCCCCAAACTGAATGTCAAAACATGAGAAGCCAGATAACTCCCCCAACAGTCTTTTCCTTTGTTGTCAAAGGGTTCAATATCAGTGGCACCCTTTCTATGATGTAGTAAGGAGTCTTCATACAAATTCAGCAATCTGACCCATTGGTCCAGTGTGCAAATTCAAACACTGTCCCAGGAATGTATCACAGGATCTCTCACCACAAATTGGCATCTATCCCTTTGCCATTCGGTAATGCAGGGAGATACAAATACACTCGCTCCTGATTAATCACTGGATATTTAGAAAACACAAAAACAACAAAACTACTAGAATTGCTCCCTAAATGCTTAATTCCCTCTGAAATAACCAATCATAATGGCAGTGACTTTTGACAATCAGAACAAGCTGTGCCCTCCCTAGGACATTATATGAAAAGTGAGTGCACAAAATTGAAGAACATGGCATAGAGAATAAAGAATTGCAAATTGCCTAACAGAGTGGTTTCCTAAATTTCATTGAGATATAAATAAGAGAATTCCTCCTTAACTACTCTTTTCCATAGATGCTCCTTGGCCTGAAGAGTTCCGCCAGCATTTTGTGTGTGTTACTATTTATTTATTATTGTCATTTTCATTTTTGTATATTTCAGCTTGTTGCCTTTTGCATGTTAGTTGTTTGTCTGTCTTTGTTGTCACTAATCCAGTTGTGTTTCTTTGTACTTACTGTGATTGCCCATGAGAAAATTGTATTATATTGTGACTTATATGTGTTGTGTATTTCATATTTCAATTATATTTGAGTTATCTTGTACATATATTGTTTGGTTAAGCATTCTCATTTGTTTAAGTAATTAATTACAGGTTATGTATTAATGTATGTTAATTGCCTATGTGATCATGCTGTCATGTGATACGGGTGTGCCTCGTTTAAAGTAAAAGATGAAGTTACACCCATATTCCCATATTTCTGGACTCTCATGTTTTCTTTGAATTAATTTAACGTTTTGAGGTTGCAAAACATAACATTGGCGACGAGGTATTTTAAAACGAACTCAAGACAGCTACTGACCTGTTAAACACTGTAGGTGTTCAGAATAAAGTAAAATATAACGGGAGCATCATGAGTAAAGCAGGTACTTCAGCACGTGGAGAAGGGGTCGGGTTTAAAACAGAAGCAGCCAAAACATGTCCTTCAGAAGGGAAGACATAATGGAGATTTTTAAGGCAGAAAAACAGAAGAATTCAGGGTTCATTGAGTACCCCAATTAGGTACAGAGGAGATGTCAGGGTTAAGTGTTTTTTTACACAGAGAGTGGTGAGTGTGTGGAATGGGCTGCCGGTGACAATGGTGGAGGTGGATACATAGGGTCTTTTAAGTAACTCCTGGATGGCTACATGGAGCTTAGAAAAATAGAGGGTTATGGGTAAGCCGAAGTAGTTCTAAGGTAGGGACATGTTCTGTGGGTCAAAGGGCCTGTATTGTACTGTAGGTTTTCTTTGTTTCTATTAAATGTTTTCCCAAATTGCCTATTGCTATCCCTTTCCAGGGCTATGGTGAAGGAGATAGAGTTATGGTCACTACCTCCAAAATGCTCTTCCACTGAGAGATCTGACACCTGACCAGGTTAATTTCCCAATACCAGATCAAATACATTCTCTCCTCTCGTTGGCTTATCTACCTATTGCATGAGGAAACTTACTGAACACACCTAACAAACTGCATCCCATCTAAACCCCTTGCAGTAAGAAGATGCCAATCAATATTAGGAAAGTTAAAATCACCCATCACAACAACCCTATTATTATTGCACCATTCCAGAATCTACCTCCTTATCTGCTCCTTGATGTCCCTGTTACTATTGGGAGGGAGGGGGGGTCTATAAAAACACCCAGTAGAGTTATTGCCCCTTTTCTGTTTCTGACTTCCAGCCACACTCTCTGGCACTACATTCCTCCTTAGAACACCTGGAGAATAAAGACGCATATGTAAGGCTCCTTTTCATCAACTACAGCTCTGCCTTTAACACCATTATTCCGAATAAACTGATTCCTAAGCTCCGGAACCAAGGTCTTAGCACTCAGATCTGCAGCTGGATCTTCAACTTCCTCACAAACAGAAACCAGGCTGTAAAAATAGGGAACAAGCTCTCCTCTACAATCACTCTGAGCACCGGTGCCCCACAAGGCTGTGTACTCAGCCCCCTGCTGTACTCACTGTACACCCATGATTGCATAGCCAAGTTTCCATCGAACTCAATATATAAGTTTGCTGATGATACCAAAATTGTAGGCCGTATCTTGGGTAATGATGAGTCTGAGTACAGAGAGGAAATTAAGAATCTGGTGGCATGGTGTGAAAACAATAACCTATCCCTCAACATCAGCAAGTTGAAGGAATTGGTTGTTGACTTCAGAAGGAGTAGCGGACCACATGACCCTATCTACATCGGTGGTGCGCAGGTGGAACAAGGTCAAAAGCTTTAAGTTCCTCGGGGTGAATATCACAAATGACCTGACTTGGTCTAACCAAACAGAGTCCACTGCCAAGAAGGCCCACCAGCGCCTTTAATTCCTGAGAAAGCTGAAGAAATTTGGCCTGTCCCCTAAAACCCTCACTAATTTTTATAGGTGCACCGTAGAAAGCATTCTTCTAGAGTGCATCACAACCTGGTATGGAAGTTGCCCTGTCCAAGACCGGAAGAAGCTGCAGAAGATCGTGAACATAGCCCAGCACATCACACAAACCAATCTTCCACCCTTGGACTCACTTTACACCACACACTGTCGGAGCAGTGCTGCCAGAATAATCAAGGACACGACCCACCCAGCCAACACACTTTTTGTCCCTCTTCCCTCCGGGAGAGGGTTCAGGAGCATGAAGATTTATACAGCTAGATTTGCGAACAGCTTCTTTCCAACTGTGATAAGACTGCTGAACAGATCCTGACCCGGATCTGGGCCGTACCTTCCAAATATCCGGACCTGACTTGCACTACCTTACTTTTCCTTTTCTATTTTCTAATTATGATTTACAATTTAAATTTTTATTATATTTACTTCGATTTGTACTTCAGGGAGTGTGAAGCACAGAAATAAATATCACTGTGATGATTGTCCGCTCTAGTATCAGTTGTTTGGCGACAATGAAGTATTAAGTTAAGTACTGTCTCAGGGCCACACGCAGTGCTAGGCCATTGTTGCCTCCCCCAGATAGGTCATTCCCCCAAAAGCACTCAAAATGGAGTACTAAGGAGAACAGCCATAGGAGTGCTCCCCACTACCTGATGGTCACCCAATTATCTGTCTATTGTGGTCCCGGGGTGACTACCTCCCTATAGCTCCTATTACCTCCTCACTTTCCCTAACAAGCTGAAGGTCATCGAACTGCAGCTCCAATTCCCTAACACACTCTCTAAGGAGCTGCAGCTCGATGCACCTGGTGCAGATGTGGCCATCAGGGAGGCTGGAAGTCTCCTGGACATCCCACATCTGACACCCAGATCAGAAAACTGGCCTCGCAGTCAGACCCACTATTCTAATGTGCTGAGCCCCGTGAAATGCTTTTTAAAACTCTTCTGCCCGATCTGAGTGAGGTTCTCTCTCTCTCTCGCTCTTTGAATCAAACTTGTCTGCATTAAATTCCATCTGCCATTTATCAGCCCAATTTCCCAGCTGATGCAGATCCTCCTGTGAGCCATGATAACTTTCCTTGTTGTCCACTACACCCCAGTCTTGGCGTCATCCACAAATTTGCTGATCCAGTTGACCATATTATCATCCAGATCATTGATTTAGATGACAAACAACAAAGGACCCAGCACTGATCTCTGTGGCTCACCACTACTCACAGGCCTCCAAGTCAGAGAAGCAACCCTCAACTACCACTCTCTGGCTTCTCCCACAAAGCCAATATCTAATCCAAGTTACCACCTCTTCTTGAATACCGAGCAACTGAACCTTCTTGACCAGCGTCCCATGTGGGACCTCAAATGCCTTTCTAAAGTCCATGTAGACAACATATACTGCCTTGTCTTCATCCACTTTCCTGGTAACTTCCTCGAAAAAACTCAATAAGATTTGTTAGAGATGACCTTCACTCATGAAGCCATGCTGACTATTTGCAGTCCATGTCATACACTTTTATATCTGGTTCAATGGAATATCAGAATCAGAATACCTTCCAATAACTTTCTTACAACTGCTATCAGACTCACCAGCCTATCATTTCCTGATTTATGTATAGAGCCTTTTTTAAACAGTAGAACAACATTGCCTATCCACTAATCCTGGTACCTGTCCCATTACTAAGGAAGATTTAAATATCCCGGCAATTTCTGTGCTTCCCTCGGGTAGGGTTTGAGTGAACACCTTTGCAGACCCTGGCTACAATGTCACAATTCCAGGTATTGATCTATGCCCTGAGCTCATCTGCCTTTCCTACGTTACATTTTTCATTGAGAGCTCAGGACATTAGTCCCACCCTGCTCAACCTTCTGATTCCTGACTTTGTCCGAGGATGGTTAGACTCTTGGCAGTGTGGAAGATCAGAGGTTTTTGGCAATGTGGGATCTTGGGGGTCTGTGTCCATAGGACACACAAAGCTGCTGCGCAGGTTGACTCTGTTGTTAAGAATGCATACTGTGCATTGGCCTTCATCAATCGTGGCCTTCATCATTGGCCTTCATCAATCGTGGGATTGAGTTTAAGAGCCGAGAGGTAATGTTGCAGAAACATAGGATCCTAGTCAGACCCCACTTGGAGTACTGTGCTCAGTTCTGTTCACCTCACCACAGGAAGGCTGTGGAAGCTATAGGAAGGGTGCAGAGGAGATTTACAAAGATGTTGACTGGATTTGGGAGCATACCTTATGAGAATAGGTTGAGTAAACTCGGCCTTTTCTCCTTGGAGCGACGGAGGATGAGAGGTGACCTGATAGAAGTGTACAAGATGATGACAGGCATTGATTGTATGGATAGTCAGAGGCTTTTTCCCAGGGCTGAAATGGCTAGCATGAGAGGGCACAGTTTTAAGGTGCTTGGAAGTAGGTGCAGAGGAGATGTCTGTATTATATGCAGAGAGTGGTGAGTGCGTGGAATGGGCTGCCGACAACAATGGTGGAGGCGGATACGATAGGGTCTTTTAAGAGACTCCTGGATAGGTACATGGAACTTAGAAAAATAGTGGGCTATGGGTAACCCTAGGTAATTTCTCAGGTAAGGACATGTTCGGCACAGCTTTGTGGGCTGAAGGGCCTGTATTGTGCTGTAGGTTTACTATGTTTCTATCTGCCTCCACAACTCTAGATTAACTGTTCTGGCACTCTGGTTCCCATCTTCCTGCAACTCCAGTTTAAACCCCACCATGCAGTATTAACAAACCTTGTTGTAAGGATATTTGTCCTCCTCCAGTTCAGGCGTAAACCATTTCTTCTGTACTGAAGAGAGTCCAATGATCCAAAAATCTTTATTGTAGTTAATGGTCTGACTACAACAGTTTTTGGAGGCAACATACCGAGAAAGTTCCTGATATGCAAATCAGGCAGCTTGGTTTTAGCTGGAAGGGAGTTCAAAAGGCTTCAGGAAAGTTGCAAGCATTCAACTTTTGTGAGTATAAAGATCTAGAATCTAATCTGTGTGCATTAAAATTAATGCATGAACTTCAAGTGGGAGACAAAAAGCTGCTTGTAAAAGTAGATGTAAAGACCAAAGTCCAGCTGGATGAGTGGAAGGCCAAAAAGAAAGGAGTCAATGGAGATACAAAAACAAAGGTTGCATCAGATGATGCTGTGGACAAGAAAACCAAGAGGAGAGATCAGATCACACAGGGAGCACTAAGGCAAATGGAATACTCTAGTGAACTAAATGGACCTTTGCAAGATCAAAATGCACAAACTAGAAGAAAAAGGAGGGAAGAGATGGAGAACAAGAACGTGAATGAGAAAGGTAAAGGTGTAAAAGAGAGAAGGAACATGAGAAAGAAAAAGAAAGAGATCAAAGTGGATCTAGAGAGGGAAAAGGAGAAGAAAGGTGTCCAGAACTGTCAGATCACTTTCCCCAGTCTCAGAGTCAACTTCTACAACCACTATGGAGGAAACCCCAGAACCTGAGATTGTTTCATGGTCACAAAGTCTCCACTGCCAAGCAGAGTGACAAACTGCAACCACAGCCCCTCCCCACCCCCCAAGTCAGGAAAGACGTTATCCCACAAGAGTAAGATATCAAGAAATCTTCCGCAGTGATTAAATCTTTAAGCCTGAATGGGGCAATTTATAGTTTGCTATTCTGTGGATGTCTGTGTGTAGTATACTCTGTATATAGTTGGGATGTATTTTCTATTGAGTTAGAGTTTATAGCTAAGCAGGGAGGGGTGTTTTGTATCTAATATTTCAATAATATTTGAATAATCTTGTAAATATATTCTTTGTTTAAATAATTAATTACAGGTTCTATGTAAAAATACATTAAATGTTTGCATCATCACACTACCCTGTGATATGAGCTAGATCTGTATTCCCCAACTCCCATGATCTTTTAAAATTAATTTAATGTTTTGAAGTTATCAAACATAACAACGTACACTTCAACAATAAATTTACTTTGAGCACTGAGTGGAGGAAGGGTTAATCTGTTGATATCTGGTGACTGATTAGATTTAAAGGTTTATTGCCTATTGTTCTTACTTTTAAGGTGCAACTCCACTTGCCTTAATTGAAATTCCAGGTTCCTCTTTTATCTAAAATAAAATTTGCATTACAAACTTGATGGTCTGAGCAATATTTCAGCTCTCTTCCACTCTACAGGTTTCTGTTACAACTCTTTGATATAATCTTTAATGTTACAAAATACTAATGCTGAACTGTATTCAGTGGGTGACCTAACTTCCAATAGTTAGAATAGGTATGAAGAAAATTTACTGGACTAACCACTCACAAGGGAATAAATTCATTTCAGCCGGGAACTTTGAAATTCATTAACATTTCAAAACATATTCTCTCTTTTGTCCAAACAAGTTAATCCTATATTAACATGAAATACTATGTGTGGTCAACTCATGTATATTAGTATTTTGTTAAAAAATTACAATAAAACATAGACTTTGAGAACCTGGGATTGTTTCACAGCCACAAGTCTCCCCTGCCAAGCAGAGTGTCAGGAAAGATGTTATCCCACAAGAGTAAGAAATCCTCCACAGTGATTAAATCTTTAAGCCTGAATGGGGCAATTTAAAGTTTATGATTTTGTGGATGTCTGTATGATAAACTGTGTAAGGACATAAGGAGCTTTTTTAAAATAATATTTATTGGTAAATGACAACATTTACTGTAAAACACACATGGATGGGTAGGAAAGGGAAGGACAGATGTGGGAAAAGGAATTAGTTTAGATGAGTAGCTAGATCAGCATGGCTGAGTTGGACTGAATGGCCTGTTTTCATTCTGTTTCACTTTGATGATATGTAAGTATTATGGCTGTGTAGAGTCAATAATCATTGGAGACCAGAAGCATCTACTGCTGTCTCTTTCTGTCACATAGAGTCTGAGATACCTTGCTGTTGGCCAATTTCTGGAACTGCAGAGCACAAATTGTTTCACCATCCAGCTGCCAGTCCTGTTAAATTATGTCCTTGAGTTATTGCCAAAAATGGCATCAGCTATTGAAGGTCTTTCTTCTTTTTACTTCACTTCTCACAGGTAACCCTCTGCTCTTCAGATCTTCCCCTCATTCCCTGTATCATTCTAAAGTCAGAGTTTGATTCAAATTTAATCCAACATTAATCCATCAAGACATTTGAAACAATGTTGTTCTCCTGATTAGAACTTAGCTAAATCTTCTTCAATGGCGGTGTATAACCAGGCAGCCAAGATATCAGACTCCCACTGCGCACCGATTGGTACCTGCTCTGCCCATGTTGTATGTTTAAGCCAAATGTTAGCCTTGTACTTGCTACTGCCCATTACAACAAGGTTACCAGTGGGAAACATGTTACATTTTTCATGGGTGGGCAGCTGTAATATTTCAGCCAATGTACTAACTCTTTATTACTAATTTTGCAGCATACAGTACTGTGCAGAAGCCCTAGGCACATGCACAGTATATAACTAGGGTGCCTAAGACTTCTGCATAGAACTGTAGTAGTTATGTACTGTACTGTTGCAAAAAAAAAAAAACGGGTTTCATGACATATGTGAGTGATGATAAACCCGATTCTGATATGGATCTCTATTGTGGACTGAGAATGGGAAGGGGACAGGATGAGGGGAATCATGGTTGGGAAAAGGGGAAGAGAGAGGGGAAGGAGTGGGAAGCACCAGAGAGATATTCTGTAATGATCAATAAACCAGTTGTTTGGAATCAAATGACCTTGCCTGGTGTTTCAGGACTGGTGTCTGCACACAGGCCACCTCTTGTGCTGTTCCCCTCTCACCATTCCCAACATCCTTTGTTCCTGCCAGACTTACAAACTTGCTCTCCAAATTAGCAAATACAGTACTATGCAAATTAACATCCATGTAGACCACATCCACCATTCTATCGTGCTCACTCACCTTTTCATTAACCCTTCAAAAACCCCAATCAGGTTAGTAAGAGATGATTTGCCCTGTACAAAGCCATGTGGACTATCTACAACAAGGCCATGGTTTTTCGAATGTTCATGCTTGTTCTTATCTCTAGCAATCATAAATAAGGAGTTGTGGTCGCTGTTGCCCAAATATACTTCCACTGAAAGGTCAATCACCTGGCTAGGCTCACTTCCCATCACCAGGTCCAATATGACCTCCATTGTTTGGACTATCTACATACTGATTTAAGGAACCCTCCTGGATGCAAGTTTTGCCCCATCTAATGTTCTTGCACTAAGGAACACTGGGACAGTCTAGACAACCAGACAGTCTAGATAAGCAAGTTTTGGGAAGACCAAGTGCATCTCTCACTGATACATGATCATCCAGAAACATCTGACATTCCTGGGAAAAGTGTATAGGTCAGCGAGTCCTCTGTTACACAACTTTATAGGTTGAACCTCAACAAGAATCCTTGTGTCCTTTTCCAGACCTTTTTTTGAAATGCACAGACCACAAAGAGGGGGGCAATTATCTTGCCCTCATCTTGGTTGTCCTGAGAGCAGAATGCTTTTGGACCGAGTCTTTAATCATGCAAGAAGGATTTGACAGGGAGGGCTCCTCTCCATGCTATCCAAATGAAACCTTAGTTCTGGTGAAGAGGCATTCTGTCAACTGGTTTTGATGGTCTTCTTGAGGAACCTTTGGAGTCCAGATGAAGGGTCATGGTTTGAAATATCAACCGTCCATTCCCCTCCACAAAGACTGTCGGACATGCTGAGCTTCTCCAGGGTTTTTTGTGTTCATCCCAAAGAGTTGCCCATAAAGATCTCATGATAATGGATTTTCCCTTTTCAGGCATTCATCACTGAGATATCAGTTTAATGTGTACTTTGTAAATGCCCAAGCATTACAGATTTCTCACATTCTGCAAAACTAGAAAGTTAAAAACAATGTTGTGTGGAAGGTGCAAAATGAAGATTACATCAAGATTGTGGAAGAACTTTAAGCATCATAAACAAACTTAAAAAGTAACATTGTTTATTTTATTTTATTTTGAAATTCATGAAACATTTACTTGAGGGAAGGGCAAATTTGCTTTTTGGAACTAGAGAATTTGTAAAGCAGGAATTATGCACGTGTGGGCTGTCACCAACACACTTACATCTCAGGCAGGATTGTTTTTACTTGCAGAAGTTTGTGAACAGCGGAAATTTCCAATATTTCACTTGTATCTAAAGATAATATTGGAGGAAGTTGTTACAGGACCTGTATGAAGTGTAAGGTTTCACTGCTTGAGAGTCTGCATTTCTGCATTTAACTGCATGTAGATGTTCAATATGTTTCATCATAAAGGTGAATGATATTATTTTTCATGGCAAATTCTGTGGCAACATGGCACTTCGAAGAGTTGTTTTCATTATTAGAATTAAATCAGTTTTCAATTTTAAGGCAAAATGGGGATGAGCAGCCAATGCTCTTCAACCAAACATATAATTTTTACTTGCATATTTATACATTTATACTTGCATATAAGTAATCAACAATGGGCTACGGTCACATGAAATTTGATAAAAGACTCAAGATATTATGACGTGTCCTTTCACGGTTGCAAACTAGCTGCTGTGTATTGTAGATTGCTTCTGCTTCATGCACTAACTCCAAAGTACTCTGAATTTTAAATGTATTAAATTAGATTCTTTTTTGTTTAAAAGTGGAAGGGGTTAAGACGCAGTCCATTATGTCCTAATGTACAAATGAAAGATAATGTAACAGGAGGTCAAAACACAATCATTGCATCTGGCTAGATCATGAAATTTCTGAGCAGGAATGTAATAGCCTCCTTCCTGTGAAGGTCATTGAAAATAATAAGGTGAAGCTTTGCTGGGATTTGAACGGTATCAATTTTTCAAACAATCTAATTAGCTCAATCTGCGAACCTCGCAGGTGTTTCCCAGACACTCACTTGCAGCACAAAAACAGCTGGGTGTGAAGAAGTACCTTGGGATTATATTGCATTTAAACTATAATGAAAAGACGAGGAAAAGCTCCCCACAGAATGGGTTGTAATTGTTAAATTGCTCCGGATGCTCGGAATGATCAATCAGAAATTAAAGACACAGATGGCCTCAGTGCCCCTGAGGTGTAGGCACTTCAAAAATAGCAGTTCCCAGTTAGCACATCACCACCCAAAATTCAAAAGTGGCAGCTAAAGATTGCAAAATGAATCGATGTTTAATTGTAAAATAATCAATGAATAATCTGATTCCTCTACTGTCTGTTTCTAAGGCGTGAAAATTGTTGAATTTTGCTGGTGACAGCAACAACTTAGTCTATTCTGTACTTACAAGCAAAGTAAGAGCTATGTCGACAGACACACTTCAGGGTCAGAGATACCCTGCACAGAAACAGACCCTTTGCCTACATGAGTTCACGTCAAACATCAAACACCCATTTTTACAAATAGTGCACTAATCTTGTTTTATTTTCCCCACATTCACATCTTTACCTCCCAGATTCTGCCCTTCCCCTCTGCGCCAGGGGCAATTAACACTGGACAACAAAACCCACGACTTGCACATCATTCAAATGTTCAGAGAAACCACAGCATTTGGAGGAAACCTATGTAGTCACGGAGAGAACGTGCACACAGCTTCAAAGGTCAGTTTTGAATGCATGTCACTGGAACTGTGAGGTAGCAGCTCCACTAGCTGTGGTGTTCTGTTCTCAGAATACAAACTTGCTGCTTACAGCATGTTAAGTGCTCATCTGAGTCATCTTTTAATGTGATATGCTCATTATCATCTTAAGCGATGAGTTCCATTCTTTGGGTAAATTATTCCCTCTGAACTTCCTTGCACACTTTCATCTCTTACCCTGTTCTCTGCCCTCGAGTTATTGAACTCCCTGAAAAAGAAGATGGATCCTTGTTATCCATGCATCTTCCAACATTTTTTATTCCATATTTAATATAATCTTACACTTCTCTGAAAGAAAAGTAACACCAGATTTGCCAACCTTTCTTCATCGGTAAAACTCTTCAACTCTGCTAATATCCTCATAAATCTTCTGAAGTGTTATTCCATTCTTCTTCGGTGTTGAAATTGGAAGTGTTCCATGTTGGTTAGTGTGGAATTCGTGCAGCTCTGATCTACATTTCTACTCATTTGAAAGTAAAGAATCTCCTTCAAATTTTTAACTTCTTTATCCATCTGAAGGGTTATCTGCAATGGGAAAATACACCAATGGTCATTGAGGGGTCAGCTCTGGGAAAGGTGAGATACACCAATGGTCATTGAGGGGTCAGCTCTGGGAAAGGTGAGATACACCAATGGTCATTGAGGAGTCAGCTCTGGGAAAGGTGAGATACACCAATGGTCATTGAGGGGTCAGCTCTGGGAAAGGTGAGATATACCAATGGTCATTGAGGGGTCAGCTTTGGGAAAGGTGAGATATACCAATGGTCATTGAGGGGTCAGCTCTGGGAAAGGTGAGATACACCAATGGTCATTGAGGGGTCAGCTCTGGGAAAGGTGAGATATACCAATGGTCATTGAGGGGTCAGCTTTGGGAAAGGTGAGATATACCAATGGTCATTGAGGGGTCAGCTCTGGGAAAGGTGAGATACACCAATGGTCATTGAGGGGTCAGCTCTGGGAAAGGTGAGATATACCAATGGTCATTGAGGGGTCAGCTCTGGGAAAGGTGAGATACACCAATGGTCATTGAGGGGTCAGCTCTGGGAAAGGTGAGATATACCAATGGTCATTGAGGGGTCAGCTTTGGGAAAGGTGAGATACACCAATGGTCATTGAGGGGTCAGCTCTGGGAAAGGTGAGATACACCAATGGTCATTGAGGGGTCAGCTCTGGGAAAGGTGAGATACACCAATGGTCATTGAGGGGTCAGCTCTGGGAAAGGTGAGATATACCAATGGTCATTGAGGGGTCAGCTTTGGGAAAGGTGAGATACACCAATGGTCATTGAGGGGTCAGCTTTGGGAAAGGTGAGATACACCAATGGTCATTGAGGGGTCAGCTTTGGGAAAGGTGAGATACACCAATGGTCATTGAGGGGTCAGCTTTGGGAAAGGTGAGATATACCAATGGTCATTGAGGGGTCAGCTCTGGGAAAGGTGAGATACACCAATGGTCATTGAGGGGTCAGCTCTGGGAAAGGTGAGATACACCAATGGTCATTGAGGGGTCAGCTCTGGGAAAGGTGAGATACACCAATGGTCATTGAGGGGTCAGCTCTGGGAAAGGTGAGATACACCAATGGTCATTGAGGGGTCAGCTCTGGGAAAGGTGAGATACACCAATGGTCATTGAGGGGTCAGCTCTGGGAAAGGTGAGATATACCAATGGTCATTGAGGGGTCAGCTTTGGGAAAGGTGAGATACACCAATGGTCATTGAGGGGTCAGCTTTGGGAAAGGTGAGATATACCAATGGTCATTGAGGGGTCAGCTTTGGGAAAGGTGAGATATACCAATGGTCATTGAGGGGTCAGCTTTGGGAAAGGTGAGATATACCAATGGTCATTGAGGGGTCAGCTTTGGGAAAGGTGAGATACACCAATGGTCATTGAGGGGTCAGCTTTGGGAAAGGTGAGATATACCAATGGTCATTGAGGAGTCAGCTCTGGGAAAGGTGAGATATACCAATGGTCATTGAGGGGTCAGCTTTGGGAAAGGTGAGATATACCAATGGTCATTGAGGGGTCAGCTTTGGGAAAGGTGAGCTACACCAATGGTCATTGAGGGGTCAGCTTTGGGAAAGGTGAGATACACCAATGGTCATTGAGGGGTCAGCTTTGGGAAAGGTGAGATATACCAATGGTCATTGAGGGGTCAGCTTTGGGAAAGGTGAGATACACCAATGGTCATTGAGGGGTCAGCTTTGGGAAAGGTGAGATACACCAATGGTCATTGAGGGGTCAGCTTTGGGAAAGGTGAGATATACCAATGGTCATTGAGGGGTCAGCTCTGGGAAAGGTGAGATATACCAATGGTCATTGAGGGGTCAGCTCTGGGAAAGGTGAGATACACCAATGGTCATTGAGGGGTCAGCTTTGGGAAAGGTGAGATATACCAATGGTCATTGAGGGGTCAGCTCTGGGAAAGGTGAGATACACCAATGGTCATTGAGGGGTCAGCTTTGGGAAAGGTGAGATATACCAATGGTCATTGAGGGGTCAGCTCTGGGAAAGGTGAGATACACCAATGGTCATTGAGGGGTCAGCTCTGGGAAAGGTGAGATATACCAATGGTCATTGAGGGGTCAGCTTTGGGAAAGGTGAGATACACCAATGGTCATTGAGGGGTCAGCTTTGGGAAAGGTGAGATATACCAATGGTCATTGAGGGGTCAGCTCTGGGAAAGGTGAGATATACCAATGGTCATTGAGGGGTCAGCTTTGGGAAAGGTGAGATACACCAATGGTCATTGAGGGGTCAGCTTTGGGAAAGGTGAGATACACCAATGGTCATTGAGGGGTCAGCTTTGGGAAAGGTGAGATATACCAATGGTCATTGAGGGGTCAGCTCTGGGAAAGGTGAGATATACCAATGGTCATTGAGGGGTCAGCTTTGGGAAAGGTGAGATACACCAATGGTCATTGAGGGGTCAGCTTTGGGAAAGATGAGCAGATTCAGATTCCTGAGCATCAACATCTCAGAGGATTTAATCAGGACCCAAATGAGTAATTATCATGAAGAAACACCAGTGGCTCTACTCCATTAGGAGTTGAGGAGCTTTAGAATCTTACAAATTTCTACAGTTTTATTTTGGAAAGAACTCTGACTTGATTATGTCACAGACAAGTGTTGAAATCGAGCTTGCATATGCCACTTATGCTGGCAGTTCATTCCACACTCTCACAACCCTGAGTAAAAATATTTCCCCTCATGTTCCCTTCTCACCTTTCACCCTTACCCATGACCTTTGGTTGTAGTCCCATCCAAACTCAGTGGAAAAAGCCTACTTACACTTACCCTGCCTATATCCCTCATAATTATGCATACCACCATCAAACCTCCTCTCGATCTTCTACGTTCTAAAGAATACAGTCCTAACTTATTCAATATTTCCTTATAACTCAGCTCCTTCAGATCCAGCAACATCCTTGCAAGTTGTCTCTGTACTCCTACAACCTTGCTTACATCTTTCCACTAGGTGAGTGAACAAAACTGCCCACAATACTCCAAATCAGGCCTCACCAACATCTTGTACAACTTCAACATAACATCCCAAATTCTGTACTCAGTACATTGATTTATGAAGAACAATGTGCCAAATGTTTTCTTATGACCTTATCTAACTGTGACACCACTTTCAATGAATTAGGGACCTGTATTCCCAGATCCCTTTGTCTTACCATACTCCTCAGAGCCCTACAGCTCACTGTGTAAGACCTACCCTGGTTGGTTCTACTGAAGTGCAAAACCTTGCACTTATCTGCATTAAATTCCATCTGCTATTTTTCAGCCCATTTTTCCAGCTGATATAGATCCATCTGCAAGCTATTATATCCTTCCTCACTGTCCACTACACCCTCAATCCTGGTGTCATCCACAAATTTGCTGATCCAATTTACCACATTATCATCCAAATCATTGATATAGATGACAAACAACAAAGGACTCAGCATCGAACCCATGGCACTCCACTAGTCAAAGGCCTCTAGTCAGAGAGGCAACTATCTACTACTGCTCTCTGGATTCTCCCACAAAGCCAATGTCTAACCCAATTTAGTTCCTTACACTGAATGCTGAGTGACTGAATCTTTTTGACCAAACTTGCATTCATCCACTTTCCTGGTAACTTCCTCAAAAAACTCTCTAAGATTGGTTAGACATGATCTACCATGCACAAAGCATGCTGACTATCCTTACTCAGTCCATGTCTATCCAAATACTTATATATTCAGTCCCTTAGAATAACTTCCAATAACTTCCCCTCACCTGATGTCAAACTCACTGGCCTATAATTTCCAGGTTTCTATTTACAACCTTTCTTAAACAGTGGAACAACATTGGCTGTCCTCTAATCCTCCGGTACCTCTCCTGTGGCTAAGATTCTTAAATCCCGGGGACTGACAAGGTGTTCCCTTGGACTCTATGGGAGGTATGTGCAGAAATTGCTGGAGCCCTAGCAGAGATATTTAAAATGTTCTTAGCCTAAGAACATTTTAAATATCTCTGCTAGGGCTCCAGCAATTTCTGCACATACCTCCCATAGAGTTCAAGAGAACACCTTGTCAGTCCCCAAGATTTGTTCACCCTGATTTAAGACCATAAGTCCATAAGACAAAGGAAGAGAAGTCGGCCATTCGGCCCACTGAGTCTGCTCCGTCATTTCATCATGAGCTGATCCAATCTCCCCTTTAGTCCCATTCCCCTGCCTTCTCACCATAACCTTTGATGCCCTGACTACTCAGATACCAATCAATCTCTGCCTTAAATACACCCAATGACTTGGCCTCCACTGCTGCCCATGGCAACAAATTCCATAGATTCACCACCCTCTAGCTAAAAACATTTTTTTGCATCTCTGTTCTGAATGGGCGCCCTGCAATCCTTAAATCACGTCCTCTCGTACTAGACTCCCCCACCATGGCAAACAACTTTGCCACATCCACTCTGTCCATGCCTTTCAACATTCGAAATGTTTCTATAAGGTCCCCCCTCATTCTTCTAAACTCCAAGGAGTACAGTCCAAGAGCAGTCAAACTTTCCTCATATGTTACCCCTCTCATTCCCGGAATCATTCTAGTGAATCTTCTCTG
This sequence comes from Hemitrygon akajei, assembly GCF_048418815.1. Classification (NCBI taxonomy): domain Eukaryota; kingdom Metazoa; phylum Chordata; class Chondrichthyes; order Myliobatiformes; family Dasyatidae; genus Hemitrygon; species Hemitrygon akajei. Next base: position 113,467,809 of record NC_133127.1, read on the forward strand.
AACCCTCTCCAATGTCAGCACATCCTGTCTTAAATAAGGAGCCCAAAACTGCACACAGTATTCCAAGTGAGGTCTTACCAGTGCCTTATAGAGCCTCAACATCACATCCCTGCTCCTATACTCTATACCTCTAGGAATGAATGCCAACATTGCATTCACCTTCTTCACCACCGACTCAGCCTGGAGGTTAACCTTAAAGGTATCCTGCACAGGACTCCCAAGTCCTGTTGCATCTCGGAACTTTGAATTCTCTCCCCATTTAAATAATAGTCTGCTCATTTATTTCTTCTACCAAAGTGCATGACCATACACTTTCCGACATTTTAATTCATTTGCCACTTCTTTGCCCATTCCCCCAATCTATCCTAGTCTCTCTGCAGACTGTTTCCTCAGCACTACTGGCCCCTCCTCCTATCTTTGTATCATCAGCAACTTAGCCACAAAGCCATCTATTCCATAATCCAAATCGTTGATATACAACATAAAAAGAAGCAGCCCCAACATGGACCCCTGTGGAACACCACTGGTAACCGGCAGCCAACCAGAATGGGATCCCTCAGGGGAGCAAGCACCTCCTCCTCTGTAATCTGTACAGGGTCCATGAAGTTGATGCTGCTTTGTCTCATTGCTATAGACAATGTATCCATCTCCCGAGCAAATACCGATGTAAAGAATGTATTTAACATCTCACCCATCTGTTCTGGCTCTACCCATGGATTACCATTCTGGTCATCCAGAGGACCAATTTTGCCCCTTGCAATCTTTTTGCTCTGAACATATCTGTAGAATCCCTCAGTATTCTCCTTCATCTTGTCTGCAAGAGCAAATTTATGTTTACTTTTAGCCCTCTTGATTTCTTTCTTAAGTAATTTCTTGCAATTCTTGTACTCTATAAGCACCTCACTTGTTTCTACTTACCAACACCTGCTATGCACCTTCTTTTTCCCTCTTAACCAGTGCCTCAATATGTCTTGAAATCCAAGGTTCCGTGCACTTGTTATCTTTACATTTTATTCTGAAAATGTTCTTATTTAAATTAATTAGGATCCGTGTGGTCATTCACCTATTCTAAGTTAGTTGACAATGGTAAGGGTCAATAGAATGTATTGGATTGCAAGAGGCTGCAGAGGGTTGTAGACGTAGCATGCTCCATCTTAGGTAGAACCTTCCCCATAGTCAAGGGCAGTTCTAAGAGATGGAGACTCCAGAAGATGGCATCCATCACTAATGCTCCTCAGGATTATGCTACCATCAGGCAGAAAGTACAAGAGCCTTACTGTTTTGATTTCTTTATTTATTGAGATGCAGTGCAGAATAGGCCCTTCCAGCCCTCCAAGGCATGGCACCCCTAATCGCCCAATTTAATCCTAGCCTAAACATGAGACAATTTACAGTGACCAATTAACCTACCAAACAGTATGTGTTTGGATTGTGGGAGGAAGCTGGAGCACCCAGAGGAAACAGATGTGGTCATGGAGAGAAGAAACTCCTTAGAGGCAGCTGCAGGAGTTGAGCCCAGGTCCCCTGTACTGTAAAGCATTGTGCTAAACACTACACTACCATGCCGGCCTTGATGATCACACCCATCAATTCAGAAACAGCTTCTGTGAATCCATGAACATTATCTCATTATTCATTCCTTTTGTCAAAATCTATTTATTTTTGTAATTTACAATAACAGTATGTTTTTGAACTGTACTGCTGCCACAAAAAATACAATCTCTATATCAGCTAAGTAATAACAAATCTGATTCTGATTCAGCAGAGGTTTGTAGATCTTGCAGTGTCCATAACTTCCCCCCCACAGAAGTTTCCATGTTTTATTGTTTTACAACATTGAATCACATTGGATTTAATTTGGCTTTTTTGGCACTGATCAACAGAAAAAGACAATTTTGTGTCAAAGTGAAAACAGATCTCTACAAAGTGATCTAATTTAATGACAAATATAAAACACCAAATAATTGATTGCATAATTATTCACCCCCTTCAAGTTAGCATGTTGGCAGCCATTACAGCCTTGAATCTGTGTGGATAGGTCTCTATCAGCTTTGCACATCTGAACACTGCAATTTTTCCCCATTCTACTTTACAAAACTGCTCAAGCTCTGTCAGATTGCATGGGGATAATGAGTGAACAGCCCTTTCAAGTCCAGCCACAAATTCTCAATTGGATTGAGGTCCACTCGAGGACAATAACTTTGTGTTTTTAACCCATTCCTGTGTAGCTTTTGCTTTATGCTTGAGATCATTGTCTTCCTGGAAAACAAATCTTCTCCCACATCACAGTTCTCTTGCAGACTGCATCAGGTTTTCCTCCAAGATTTCTCAGTATTTTTGCTGCATTCATTTCTCCTTCTACCTTGACAATCCTTACAGGGCCTGCTGCAGTGAAGCATCCCCACAGCATGATGCAGCCACCACCATGCTTCACAGTAGGGATGGTGTGTTTTTGATGATGTGCTTTGTTTGGCTTACACCAAACATAGCATTTAGTCTGATGGCCAAAATGCTTAATTTTGGTTTCATCAGACCAAAGAACCTTCTTCCAACTGACTTCAGAATCTCCCACACACCTTCTGGAAAACTCTAGCAAAAATTTCATGTGAATTTTTTTTAACAGTGTGTTCCTCTTTGCCACTCTCCCATAAAGCTGCGACTGGTGAAGCACCCGGGCAACAGTTGCTTTATGTCCAGTCTCTCCTTCTCAGCCTCTGAAGCTTGTAACTCCTCCAGAGTTGTCATAGGTCTCTTGGTGGCCTCCCTCACTAGTCCCCTTCTTGCACAGTCGCTCAGTTTTTGAGAACAGCCTGCTCTAGACAGATTTACAGCTGTACCATATTCCTTCCATTTTTTGATGATTGACTTAACTGTGCTCCAAGGAATAGTCAGTAACTTGGAACTTTTCTAGTATCCATCTCCTGACTTGTGCTTTTCAATAACCTTTTTGCCAAGTTGCTTGGAGTGTTCCTTTGTCTTCATGGTGTAGTTTTTGCCAGGATACTGGCTCACCAGCAGTTGGACCTTCCAGATCTAAGTGTATTTTTACTACAATCAATTGGAATACCTTGACTGCACACAGGTGATCTCCATTTAACTAATTATGTGACTTCTAAACCATTGGCTGTACCAGTGATAACTTGGTGTCATAGTAAAGGGTGTGAGTGAATACTTATACAATCAATTATTTTGCATTTTATATTTGTCATTAAATTAGAACACTTTGCAGAGATCTGTTTTCACTTTGCCATGAAAGAGTCATTTTCTGTTGATCAGTGTCAAAATAGCTAAATTAAATCCACTGTGATTCAATGCTGTAAAACAATAAAACATGAAAACTTCCAAAGGGGGTGAATTCTTTTTATAGGCACTGTATTTCTAGACTTCGGCCATATATTGAATGTTTCTCTGCCTTGTTTGCCTTTCACTGTCATGTATTTCTTCACAGCCTTACAGATTGAATTCCATTTATTTTGTTACTGACTTCCTAACTCATTCATTGATATCTTCTCAAACTTTAAAACTTTCTGTTTGTATTATCTGCAAACCTCTTCATCAGAACTTCAATCATTTGTCTAAATTATTGATATATACCATGAAGAGCAAATGACCTATTTAAGTGTTGTGTAGCTGCATTGTAAACACATTTACAGGACTGGAAACCTCATCAATCATTACTGCTTTGTTTCCTCCATTTGAGCTGATTTTGGATCCAGTCTCCAGTTTCTCCTTGAAACCCATGAACTTTTACTTCATTGATCAGGCTGCTCAGTGGGAATTACATCCTTTATTGAGACTCTTTGTGGCCTTCCTAAGCACTTCAATTGTTAGTTGTACAAAGTTCACCCATGGAAAAAATCCCTGTGACCTTGTTTAATCTGTGACTTTAGCAGTGTTGATTTACACTGTCCTGTGGGGCTTCCTCCCAATTATTTTACCGTCACTGATGTCAAACTGAAATAATTGTAATAACTCTGTCTATCTTTTTCTCCTCTATTAAACAATGACACATGGTTAGTATTCTTTCAGTTTTGCAGCAAGATATCTGAAGTGTTTAGCCATAAAATGAAAGTCACAATTTCTGCCCTTGCTCCTCCTCTGAGGCTAAGACACATTTAGGCAGGTCTGGCACTTCAGCTAATTTTAAAATGAAGGATTGAGAAATTCTGTCAGATTGCATTTTCTCAGCACCATGTGAACAAATGATTTCTAGATTGTAAAACAACTGTAGCAATGCATCAATGACGATTTTAGAAAACAGCCGTCAAATTGTGAATTATGCCAGCTGTGATGATGCAATTTTCAGAAGGCATTTGATAAGGTCCCACATAGGAGATTGGTGGGTAAAATCAAAGCTCATGGCATCGGGGGGAAGACATTGACATGGATATAAAACTGGTTAGCAGATAGAAAGCAAAGGGTAGCGGTGAATGGGTGTTTCTCAGAATGGCAGGTGGTGACTAGTGGGGTGCCACAGGGCTCGGTATTGGGACCACAGCTGTTTACAATTTACGTCAACGATTTGGATGAAGGCATTGAAAATAACATCAGCAAATTTGCTGATGATACTAAGCTGGGTGGCAGTGTGACATGTGATGAGGATGTTAGGAGAATTCAGGGTGACTTGGATAGGCTGGGTGAGTGGGCAGATACTTGGCAGATGACGTTTAATGTGTATAAGTGTGAGGTTATCCACTTTGGGAGTAAGAACAGGAAGGCAGATTATTATCTGAACGGTGTAGAGTTAGGTAAGGGAGAAATACAAAGAGATCTAGGAGTCCTTGTTCATCAGTCACTGAAGGTGAATGAGCAAGTGCAGCAGGCAGTGAAGAAGGCTAATGGAATGTTGGCCTTTATTACAAAGGGAATTGAGTACAAGAGCAAGGAAATCCTCTTGCATTTGTACAGAGCCCTGGTGAGACCACACCTGGAGTATTGTGTACAGTTTTGGTCTCCAGGGTTAAGGAAGGACATCCTGGCTGTAGAGGAAGTGCAGCGTAGATTCACGAGGTTAATTCTTGGGATGTCTGGGCTGTCTTACGCAGAGATGTTAGAGAGACTGGGCTTGTACACGCTGGAATTAAGGAGATTGAGAGGGGATCTGAGTGCAACATATAAGATTATTAAGGGATTGGATAAGATAGAGGCAGGAAATATGTTCCAGATGCTGGGAGAGTCCAGTACCAGAGGGCACGGTTTGAGAATAAGGGGTAGGTCATTTAGGACAGAGTTAAGGAAAAACTTCTTCTCCCAGAGAGTTGTGGGGGTCTGGAATGCACTGCCTCGGAAGGTAGTGGAGGCCAATTTTCTGGATGCTTTCAAGAAGGAGCTAGATAGGTATCTTATGGATAGGGGAATCAAGGGATATGGGGACAAGGCAGGAACCGGGTATTGATAGTAGTTGATCAGCCATGATCTCAAAATGGTGGTGCAGGCTTGAAGGGCCGAATGGTCTACTTCTGCACCTATTGTCTATTGTCTATTGTCTAATTTCAACGTCAGATTTGCAAAGGACTACATTTTTCCAAGTAGTTCTCATTCCACATGCTGCCTAGAAAATTGTCACACTGTTGTGAAATGCATCAGCTGTGGACACTCCTGGGACAAGTGGATTTTAATTGTATTGTTGTCTTTTTAAGAGGAGTAAATTAAAAGGGGCTCATTGTCCATAGCACAGCCTGGCACTGAAAGCCTGTAACAGGTGATTTCTGCCCTTTTGTTCTCTCCGAGCACCTAAACTAACACACCCACTCTGCTAAGCCCTGAAGTAACATTGTTCGCTTATCTTGGGTGAGTCTATCTCCCTTCCCAATGATCACTACCTTGTCATTCTACAGCCCCCAGACTGAATCACATTGCAGCCCACATCCAACTCCTAGATTGGACTTCCAACTCTTAAACAGCCAGTTCTCTTTAAACACACACAAAATGCCAGAGGAACGACCCTAAATGCCAACTATACCTTTTCCATAGACCCTGCCTGGCCTGAGTTCCTCCAGCATTTTGTGTGTGTTGCTGAGATTTCCACCATCTGCAGATTTTCTCTTGTTCAGTTCTCTGTAAGGAGCTTTCAATAATGGCAGTCATGCACCATTGAATTTTCACCATGTTTTTCCCATGGATGAGCTTCAAAGCTCTGATCATTATTGAAAGGTCCATATACCCTTTACTCGTTTAATTGTGAAGAACATGAAGGAACTGTCAGGCCCAAGAGTAGATCTCAGTTCAGACTGTTGAGCAGAAGAGACAACCAAAGGGCCAAAGCTGAGAAGGTTCATCATCTACAAAGGATGAGTTATGCCCTTGGGAAAGATGAAGTTTAATATCTCAAACAGTGACTTAGCAAAACTAATAAGTGGCCTCTATCACTTCAGTTTTCTTTTCTAAGTAAGGAATATAGAGAAAATAGTAATGATGTTAACCATAGGGCATATAGAAATGTGAGAACTAAAGTCAAGAAGGAAATTTGGATTGCCAAAGGCAAGTTGAGAAGGAAATTGCTGATGATGCCAGAAGAGGTTTTTTTTCAATACTTCAGTAGTAAAAGAAAATTCAAGGAGAAAGTTAAGTGTACTAGGAATGTTAAACTATGCAGAGAAGGACATAGCTGATACTCGTAGCTCATATTTTGCTGAAGTAGTCACCTGTGAAAATGTTAGCAATATGTTAGTAAGTGTAGAGAAAATAAGGTTGCTTCAAGTGGCTTAGAGATCTTAGAAAGTGAGGTCCAGCTTCAGCTGAAAAAGCTGTAAGTTAATAAATCTCCAGGGCCATACAACGCATATCCAAGGGTACTTAAGGAGGTCTGTGATTATATACAGTATTATGGCGACCCACTTTCTGCGCAGGCGAACCGGCTCACAAATAGCCAGCGCGCGGGGGGAGACTTTGGCAATGCACCTCTGACGTCATTTCCACCCGGAGAGGGCGGGCGCTAGGGATTTAAATGCCAGCACCGCGAAGTTTGAATAAACTAGTCTCGAAACGACTTACAGACTGCGTGTCGTTATTTCAGCGCTGTGTGTAGCACGTCGCTACATTGGTGACCCCGACGGTCCAAACGGGATTTGGACCAAAGATGACTGACTCTTCATCTGTTCACGCAGTTTCACTAAAACTGCCGACTTTCTGGATGCTGCGACCACGCGTGTGGTTTAGCCAAGCAGAAGCCCAGTTCCAGATTTGGCAGATATCCTCTGATTCCACGCATTACTACCACGTGGTGAGCGCCCTTGACCAGGAGACGGCCGCCCAGGTTGCAGATTTCATACAGTCACCCCCGGAAGAAGGGAAATATGAAGCATTCAAAGCACTGCTCATTGGGACCTTTGGCCTCTCACGGCGTGAGCGGGGTGCCCGCCTGCTTCACCAGGACGGATTGGGAGACAGACTGCCTTCAGCATTGATGAACGAGATGCTGTCCCTGGCTAACGAACACAAGCCCTGCCTCATGTTCGAGCAAGCGTTCCTAGAGCGACTGCCCGAGGACATACATCTGCTGCTGGCTGACATAGATTTCAGTGACCTCCAGAAGGTGGCGGCCTGGGCAGATGTGCTGTGGAAAGCCAAGAGGGAGAGCGTGGCGTCCGTCCATCAGATTACCAGGCCACATGCCCAACAGCAGACCAGACCAGGCCCGACAGGGGGGCACACACAACACAGAGGCAGGAGTGAGGAGGCCAGTGAACAGTGGTGTTTCTACCACCAGCGGTGGGGCACAAAAGCCCGCCGTTGTCGCCCGCCCTGCAAGGGCCAGGCCCAGCTGCCGCTAATGACTATGGTGGCTGGCCACCAGGACAGTCTCTTGTACGTCTGGGACAAACAGTCGGGACGCCGCTTCTTGGTCGACACCGGAGCGGAGATCAGTGTCTTGCCCCCGACTGGGTATGACACCCGCAACAGGAAGCCAGGACCCACCCTGAGGGCCGCAAACGGCAGCACTATATGGACCTACGGCACCCGCACAGTGCAGCTGCAGTTCGGCGCCAGCCGGTTCACGTGGGACTTCACATTGGCTGCGGTGGCCCAACCACTCCCGGGGGTGGACTTCTTGCGAGCTCACAGCCTGCTGGTCGACTTGCAAGGGAAAAGACTGGTACATGCCGAGACTTTCCAGACGTTCTCCCTGGGTGAAGCCAAGTTGCCGGCCCCACACCTGGACTCCATCACGCTGTCAGACAACAAATTCACCAGAATCCTGGTGGACTTTCCATGGATTCTGGCACCGCAGTTCATGGCAGCCATGCCCAGACACGGGGTACAGCACCACATTCCGACCCAGGGACCAGCCCTCCACGCCCGCACACAAAGGCTCCACCCGGAAAAGCTCTGCCTGGCGAAGGAGGAGTTCAAGAGGATGGAGGAATTGGGGAACGTACGGAGGTCCGACAGCCCATGGGCCTCCCCCCTGCATGTCGTGCCCAAAGCAGCCGGGGGTTGGAGACCATGCGGCGACTACCACAGACTGAACGAGGCTACAACTCCAGACCGTTACCTCATGCCGCTCATACAGGACTTTGCAGCAAACCTGCATGGGGCAAGAATCTTTTCCAAAGTAGACCTCGTCCGGGGATACCATCAAATTCCGGTGCACCCTGAAGACATCCCCAAAACAGCACTCATCACCCCGTTCGGCCTGTTCGAGTTCCTCCAAATGCCGTTCCGCCTGAAGAATGCTGCACAGACATTCCAGCGGCTAATGGACACAGTGGGACGTGACCTGGACTTTGCGTTCATCTATTTGGACGACATCCTTATAGCCAGCAGTAGTCCTCAGGAGCATCTGTCCCACCTCCGCCAGCTCTACTCCCGCCTGAGTGATTTCGGCCTCACGATCAACCCGGCCAAATGCCAGTTCAGTCTCGATACCATCAACTTCCTGGGCCACAGGATTACCAAAGACGGGGCAACACTTCTGCCCGCCAAGGTAGATGAGATCCGCCACTTTGCCCGGCCCAACACGGTCAAAGGCCTACAGGAGTTCGTTGGTATGGTGAACTTCTACCACTGTTTCCTCCCCTCAGCAGCCCGTATCAGGCGCCCTTTGTACACCCTGATGTCGGGTAAAGGCAAGGACATTACTTGGGACGAGGAGGCCGCGGCCACTTTAGTTAAAACCAAGGAAGCCTTGGCAGATGCCGTGATGCTAGTGCACCCCAGAACGGACGTTCCGACCGCCCTCACGGTGGACGCATCCGACACAGCAGTTGGTGGAGTGCTGGAGCAGCTCATCGAGGGGCGCTGGCAACCCCTGATGTTCTTCAGCATGCACCTACGACCACCTGAACTCAAGTACAGTGCTTTCGACCGGGAGCTGTTGGCACTGTATCTGGCAATCCGGCATTTCAGGTACTTCTTAGAAGGCAGGCCTTTCACCGCGTTCACGGACCACAAACTGTTGACCTTCGCATTCACGAAGGTGTCCAATCCCTGGTCGGCTCGCCAGCAGCGACATCTGTCCTACATCTCCAAGTACACGATAGACATCCAGCATGTCTCGGGAAAAGACAACGTCGTGGCGGACGCACTCTCCAGACCAGCTGTTCAGGCCCTGTCCCTGGGGGTGGACTATACAGCACTGGCGGAGGCACAGCAGGCAGACGATGAGATGCCCAGCTACAGGACCACAGTCTCGGGTTTGCAGCTGCAGGACTTTCTCGTAGGCCCAGGTGATAGGACCCTCCTGTGCGACGTGGCTACCGGCCAACCTGGAGGCGGCGAGTTTTCGACTCCATACACGGTTTGGCACACCCATCTATCAGGACAACTGTCCGGCTGGTCTCCAGCAAGTTCGCGTGGCACGGACTTCGCAAGCAGGTCAGTGAATGGGCCAGAACGTGCACGCAGTGCCAAACAGCCAAGGTGCAGCGGCACACTAAAGCCCCGCTGCAGCAGTTCGAACCCATCCACTGGAGGTTCGACCACATTCATGTAGATATCGTGGGCCCCCTACCAGTGTTCTGAGGAGCGCGGTACCTCCTAACTATGGTAGACCGGTTCACGAGGTGGCCAGAGGCGGTCCCGCTCACCGACACATCTGCCGATTCCTGCGCCCGAGCACTGATCGCAACCTGGGTAGCACGCTTCGGGGTACCGGCCCACATTACCTCCGACAGAGGCCCAGTTCACCTCCAGCCTGTGGTCAGCTGTGGCCGGCCTGTTGGGAACGCAGCTACACCATACAACTGCCTACCACCTACAGTCGAACAGACTAGTGGAACGCTTCCACCGTCACTTGAAGTCGGCTCTCATGGCCCGCCTGAGAGGACCTAACTGGGTGGACGAGCTTCCCTGGGTCCTGCTTGGAATTCGTACAGCGCCCAGAGAGGATCTGCATGCCTCGTCGGCCGAGTTGGTGTATGGCGCGCCCCTGGCCGTCCCGGGAGAGTTCATACCAGCCCCAAGGGGGCAAGAGGAAGGACCCGCAGCAGTCCTGGACAGGCTATGTGAAAGGCTCAGCAACCTGGCCCCCATACCAACTTCACAGCACGGATGGACCCCAACCCATGTACCCAAAGACCTGCAGAACTGTAAGTTTGTGTTTGTACGAAGGGGCGGACACCGGGCGCCGCTACAGCGGCCGTACGAGGGGTCATTCAAGGTGATCAACAACAACGGGTCCACGTACGTTCTGGACATTGGGGGAAAAGAGGAAGTTTTCACGGTGGACCGACTCAAACCAGCCCATGTGGACTTGGCGCAGCCGATCGAGATTCAGGCACCGCGGCGCAGAGGCAGACCTCCCAAACAGAGGCTGATCCAGACTGTGGACATTGGGGGGTGTATCGCCGTTTCTGGGGGGGTTATGTGGCGATCCACTTTCTGTGCAGGTGAACCGGTTCACAAATAGCCAGCACGCGGGGGGAGACTTTGGTAATGCACCTCTGACATCATTTCCGCCCAGAGAGGGCGGGCGCTAGGGATTTAAACGCCAGCACCGCAAAGTTTGAATAAACTAGTCTCGAAATGACTTACCGACTGCGTGTCGTTATTTCAGCGCTGTGTGTAGCACATCGCTAAAGTATAATGCGCTCAGTGGAGTTCATGTCAAGAGACACTCTCCTTAAGCTGTATAATGCACCTGTGAGGGCACACCTTAAGTATTGTGTACAGTTTTGGTCTCCATATTGTGTGAGGGATGTGAAGGCACTGGAGAAAGTTTAGAGAAAGGTGACAAGATTCATTCAGCTATGAAGAAAGATTGAAAGAATTAAATCTTTTTAGCCTAAGTAGATGTAGAATGAGAGGAGACATGATAGAAATGTTCAAAATCATTAAGGGTATAAGTAAGGTGAATGACAGCTGTTACTTCAAAATTAATCCATCACCAAGGACACAGGGCCATAGATGGTGATTGGTTAAAGGGAGATTTCGGACTAACATCAGGAAGCATTTCTTTACACAGTGAGTTGTGGACACATGGAACAAACTATCTAGTTGTGTAGTTGAGAGTAGTACCTTAGAGACTTCCAAATCTAAACTTAATAGTTATTTCAACATACATAAATAGTTATTTATGTGAATGGGAATTTGGCAAGCTTTGTTGGACCAAATGGCCTGTTCTTTTCAAAAACTTTCTAATGTTCTAGTATAAGTTGGCTGAACATGGAACCAACATAATATAGTAATCAGTGTATATAAAACATAGCACAGGAACAAGAACTTCTCTCCCTCCTCTTCCCCACCCCCCAATTTATTTACTTATTCAGAGGCTTAGTGCAGATTAGGCCCTTCTGGCACTTTGAGCTGTGCTACCCCAACAACCCCCAACGACCCCGATTTAACCCCAAGCTAATCATGACAGAACTTACATGGACCAATTAACCTGCTCAGTACATCTTTGGATTGTGGGAGGAAATGGGAACATGCAGGGAAAATCCATGCATTCCATGCCAGGATTGAACTCCAAACTTGGATGTTGTGCTAACCACTAGGCCACCAATATTGTGCTGAACTAATGACACTAGTCATTAATGATAAGATAATGTCAATTTCCACAACATTCTTTGCACATTCCTGTGCCTCAGAGACACTTAAATGTGTCTATCGTATTTGCAACTCCTACCTTTAAACATATCCTCTCTCACTTCAACTGCACGCCCCTAGTATTAGACATTCCAACTTTGGGGAAAGATATCGGCTGTTTAATCTAATAACTTCCATTAACTATCCCCTCAGCCATTGACACTCCAGAAAAATCACTCCATGTCTAATCTTTCTTCATAGCACTTGCCCTTTAATCCTGTTAGTCCACCTCTGCACCCTCTCCATCATAGGGTGACCAGAATTGTATGTAATACACTAGATGCGTCCTACCTAGAGATTCATAAAGCTGCAACATAATTTCCTGACTGATGAACTCAGTGCTTCTACTAATAAAAGCAAATATGCCACGCTCCTTCTTTACCTCATTGGGAATTTATCCATCTCAATGTTTTTTTATGAGATACAACATTATCTCTTTTTTTTATCTCAAAATGCCTAAACATCTTAATACTCCCAACATGTACGTAACAATGCAAAATGCTCAATTAGGACAGTACCATTATCCTTGGTCTCCAAGTAGATGTTATTTCCTTTTTCCTGGAGTTGTTCTACCTTCTTCCTTGTAATCTTTTATACATTGAGGTATGTATAAAATGCTTTAGTATTCCTTTTAATCCTACCAACCTAGAACTTTACATAATCCCTCCTGGCACTCGTAATTCCATTCTTGACATCTTTTCTGACTTCTTTATAATTCTCAAGGGCTCTATTTAATGTCAGCTTTCTAACCCTTATAAATGCATGTTTATTTTCTTCTTGACTAAATTCATCAAATTTCTTGACATTTAAGGTTCCCTCGTCCTTCCTTCTTTCTGGAACCTAGTCCTGTACTCTGTACCTTTGATCTTAAAAGACTATCCATATGTCAGATGCAGACATGCTTAAAACAACTGTTCACAATTATTCTTCCCAAGTTGCTCTCATAGCTTGCTCTGCTCCAATTTAATTCAAGGTACAGTGGCCTAGTGATAAGCACACTGCTTTATAGAATAGTGCCCGAGTTCAATTCCCACCACTGCCTGTGAGGAGTTTGTACATTCTCCCCGCATGGGTTTCCTCCAAGTTCTCTAGTTTCCCCTCACAGTCCAAAGGTGTACTGGTTCTTAGGTTAACTAGTCATTGTAAATTGTCCTGTGATTGGGCTGGGATTATGTTGGGGGATTGCTGAGCAGCTTGGCTCGAAGGGCCAGAGCTGCCAATTCCACGTTGGATCTCTATAAGTATGAGGCCCCAGTGGACAGCATCCCCAGTGACATCCTGGAACTTCTCAATGAAGTGATTCAGCTACAAACCCACAAATACGGGAAGAGGGTACATCAGTGATCCTGCACTCAAGATCCAAATTGTTAACTGCAAACTGCTCTGTCTGCAAAGAAAGCTGTTCCCATCTGTCACAGTTACCCAATGGCCCTGTTGTAATACAGAACAGAAATGCATGATATACAGTCTGCAGCCTAATTTCATCATTGCCTTTTCATTTTCTGAGGATTAGATTTTAAACTGAAGGAATTATGCATACTGTTCGCTTCAGCTCATGCTCAAATTCATCTTCCGAGTGAACTGATGAAGAAATTATTCCTTCTGGAGTGTACCAAGCTGTTTTACTGCCAGTGAATACTTTTTGAAATGTAGTCACTGTTCTCGTGGTGGGAAAAGGCCAAGGTAATGGCAGCTAGCAACCACAAAGAGCTTAGTGATTAAATAATCTTTTCAAATAAATTTCAGTCAGGTCACTGATGTTATCTCAGTTTGTAATATCCCTCTGTAACTAACATAATTTCTTTGCTTTTGAGTTCTTCATTACTGTATATGCTAATTCTATCTTCCCTGGTTATTCAGGATAGTGAAGGTATAATTTGCCCATCTGTGCTGATCACCCCATCCTTGACTAAGCTGTTCCACCTTGAACCCGATCTGTTATGAGTCAACATGATGCTTTCAGATCAGGTCATGCATAGCACATATCTCCGCCGCACTGCTCAAGTGCATTTCTGGGATACATGGGCTAGTGACCCTTGTGCCTGTCCTATGTACTTGCTACAAGTCATAAATCTAAGTCTCGAATGGATGGATCTAAACGGAAACAACCCACACCTACCCATTGACTACATGATAAGGAACTGCGAATCATGGGGGTAAACATACGTTGACTCTGATCAAATAAAGGTGAACTTGCCAACCTGTGCACTGAAGAGAAACTACCTATCATTATTGTTGTTGGAACATTCCTCGACTCATCAGTTCCAGGTGGAGCGGACTGCATTACCATCCCTGGCTAGTCAATGTGTTGCCGCAGAGATCAGGAGGGAACATCAGGAGGTGGCATTGCTGTTTACTGCTTGGAGGGTATTAGGAGAGATCCGAAAGACCTTGAACTCATGTGGTTCACTGTGGCTCTTCAATTGGTGCCGTCAATGTGCCAACAATGATGTCCTCGAATACCTGGACAGTAACACCTTCCCCAGGCTGACAGAGTTCAGTGCACAGTCTGTGATGCTTATAGGGGACTTCAACGTCCATCACCAAGACTGGCTGGGCAGCCGAACAACTGACAATGCTGGCTGGCGCACACTACTTCTAGCTGATAGTCTTGGTCTGCAGCAGATTGTGTCAGACCCAACAAGGGGAGAGTATATCCTTGATCTTGTTATGAAGAACCTACCCGCTAAGGCAACAACTATGGCTCAAGTGGTTTCTTCAGACCATAACCCCGTGCTAGTGAAGTTGGACGTTCCAGTTTACCGTGACCAGCCATACAAGAGGAAAGCTTGGTGTTACGACAAAGCCAACTTTTGGGATATGTGTGGTCATCTTTCATCAACTGACTGGTCTAGCATTCTCAAAGACAAGGACCGTGAGAAGGCTTGCGCCAAGCTTACAGATGTTATATGTGAGGCCATGGACATTCACATTCCCAGCAAAATTGCTACTAGGAAGACTGGCAACGAAGTATGGTTTGATGACAAGTGCAGACGAGCAGCAAAGCAGAAATGTCGTCTCTCCCACCATCTAAAGAAGTGCAACACCCCTGCTAATAAGGAGAAGTTTTCACGGGCTAGGCAGTCATACAATTGAGCAAAGAGACTGGCCAGAAGAAACCATAACATCAAACTCAAAAATTACTTAACCAGTGGTAACCTTAGCAACAAGAAGTGGTGGAATGGTGTGAACTCCCTCTCTGGTAGAGCAGGCCTCTCTGACATCCCTGTCACTGAGCACAATGGGTCTGGACATACAACAGCAAAGGATAAGGCCAATGTTTTCTGTCGGGCTTTTGCAGATAAATGTCGGCTCACAAATGCTAATGACCAGCCACCAGATGTCAATCAGCTTACTACCACCTCGCTGAACAAAATCATCTTCAAACCTAAAAACATCAGGAAAATTAGGCAACAGCTTCCGCCTGATAAAGCATCGGGCCCTGACCAGATTCCAACTAGGGTCTTAAAGGAATACAGTGCAGAACTTGCACGTCCTTTCTGCCGCCTCTTCTAGCTATGGTACTCGAGTGGTGTATTCCCAGAACAATGGAAAATAGCATCAGTAATGCCAGTACACAAGCGGGATTCCAGAGCTGATCCTACAAATTACTGCCCCATATCCTTACTCAGTGTCATCAGCAAGGTAACGGAAGCAGCAGTCTACAAACAAGTGCAGAACTACCTACTCCATAACAACTTCATTTCAAGTAGGAGGTATGGATTTAGACCTGATCACAGTACAGCTGATCTCCTCACCACCTTATCTCAAACATGGAACACCTTCTTAGACAAAGGTGGAGAAGTGTGTGTCAAAGCCCTGGATATCAAAGGAGCATTTGACAAGGTCTGGCATAATGGACTCTGAGATCCAAGGGAATATCTGGAAAGCTGCTTAAATGGCTGCGGAGCTACCTTCATGGACAGACCATCAAAGTCGTTATCTCTGGTCCAGCTTCTGATTCTTCAACCATTAATGCATCTGTACCACACGCTTCAATACTTGGGCCACTTCTGTTCTCCATCTTTATTGACAACTTGGTTGATACATGTAGTAATGAGCAACACCTGTACGCTGATGACTCCACACTATTTGCACCAATTAGAGCAGGAGACAGCAGGCCTGAATAGGGATCTTGACAGGATGAAAGCCTGGGTGGACGACTGGAATGTCACCTTTGAGCCTACTAAGTTCAAGGTGAAGGTGATGTCTAGGAAGAGGAATCCATCTACCCCCGACCTGTATTTTGGGAACTGCAAGCTGGATTTAAAGAAGGAGCTAGTAATCCTTGGTGTTAATATTGACAGCAAGTTGGTGTGGGATAAACGCCTTTCCACTATTTCAAACAAGGCTGGACAAAGGCTTGGAGATCTGCGGAGAGTAACATCCAAACTAGACAGAGAGGGCAGAGCCACGGTTCACAAAGCCCAGGTACGAAGTATCATGGAGTTTGCCTGCTCATCATGGATGAATGCCTCCCAGAGTGTCCTCAGCCAGCTCGATTCCATTCAGAGAAAGGCTCTCAGGATTACAGGTGTAGATGAAGCCGCAGCTCGTGAGAAGCTAGCCATCAGTAGCGTACACCACAGACGACAGGTTGCTGCAGCTACTGTGCTATACAAAATGCACACCAGCCATAGCCCTGCAGACCTTCGCGCCATGCTGCCTTCATCTTATGAGAGACGGTGCACCACACGGTCAGGTTTATTTATGCCTGTTCATGCTGTTTCTGTCCCTGATGCGAGAGCCTACACTCTGGATAGAAGCTTCCTTCACTGTGCTATCAGAATTTGGAACAGCCTTCCAGATGCTGTGGTTGGAAACATCTGCGACAATGGGGTCCAAGCCTTCAAGAGTCGAGTGCACAAACACCTATCATCTCTGGGAGGGAAGTCACGTGCTTCTTCATAAGCTATCATGAAGGAGACCAGGATGGCAATGCTTGGTTGTTGGCAGGTAGGGTTAATACCTGACTTTCAAGAGCACTTGTGAGTTATGTTCCAGCTGGACTTAGTCCTTAAACTGCTGGAGAACAGTGCGGAAGGATCAGGTGCTGGTTTCTTCCGGTAGGGATTACTTTTTAGTTCCAAGTGCTCCTGTCATGTTTTGTCACCCTGTAACCTTATCCTTCAATCTCTCTGAATTATGGAGGACAGACAGACAGACATACTTTATTGATCCTGAGGGAAATTTGGTTTCGTTACTGCCGCACCAACCAAGATTAGTGAAGAAATATAGCAATATAAAACAATAAATAATTAAATAATAATAAGTTAATCATGCCAAGTGGAAATAAGTCCAGGACCAGCCTATCGGCTCAGGGTGTCTGACAGTCCGAGGGAGGAGTTGTAAAGTTTGATGGCCACAGGTAGGAATGACTTCCTATGACGCTCAGTGTTACATCTCGGTGGAATGAGTCTCTGGCTGAATGTACTCCCGTGCCTATCCAGTACATTATGGAGTGGATGGGAGTCATTGTCCAAGATGGCATGTAACTTGGACTGCATCCTCTTTTCAGACACCACCGTCAGAGAGTCCAGTTCCACCCCCACAACATCACTGGCCTTACGAATGAGTTCGTTGATTCTGTTGGTGTATAATTCAGCATGTGTATAAATGTCTCTCTCCAGCAGACTTCATCATGATCATCATGACTCCAGCATTTCTACTATTCTTTAATGTTTCTTAATTGTACATATGATTTTTTTGTGTTCTATCGCTTAGCAGCAGTGAACCATCTGATTGGCCAATCAGAGTTCTCTTTGGGAACTAGTTAACTTGATCAGCATTTCTGATCTGGCTATTGTTCACAATTGCACTTAATAAAAAAAATTCCTCCTTAACTTCTTTGGAAAATTAAAAATAAGTAACTTATTTTTCTTTTGCAGTTCTGATGGAGGTCTTTGACCAGCAATATTAGCTCATTTGGCACAGATCCTGTCTAACCGTTTTCTATTTTTAATTGAGATTTCCAACTTTTGCTCTTCTCCTCTTCTGATGTCTTTGAAATAGTATAATGAGGCCCTAGCATTAAGCTGAGGAAGGCACAGTTTAACATTTAATCAAGAAGTATCAGTTAGAAGCCTATGAAGGGAAAGCCGTTTTCTCAGATAAGTGTGAAGTTCATGCTGATCTAAATGTTTATTGATATGATTAATGGTCAGATCAAATCTTTGGTGGGAGGTGGCTCAGGAAATGATCAGAAAGTCCTTAAGTAACTTGGTGGTCAGTACATCAGTGAGGGAAGATTTTATTTAGTCATTTATTTAGGGATATAACACATAGAATAGACATTCTGGCCTTTCAAGCCACACTGCCCAGCAACCCCCATTAAACCCCGATTTAATGCAGCTTAATCACCCGACAATTTACAGTTAACCTATCCAGTACATCTTTGGACCATGAAAGGAAACTGGAAAAAACCCACGCATTCCATAGGTACAAACAAAAAAGAGGATGTCGGTACTGAACTCCAAACTCCAAACGTTGCCCCAACTAACACACTACTGTGGTGCCCTACAATGACGACCTAATGAAGATTCAGGTCATAAATAACTTGAGGTGGATCTACCCGAGTTGATTTTGCAGTGCTGGAATGGTCACACATAAACAGTCATCACTGGGCATTACAAGTTGATTTCTACATTAGTGGACCATCTACACATTGCAGCTGACTCTTATATCAGTTGAAAGCAGAAATCCTCACCGGGGTCTTGAATACTTGTTGCTCGATATCTGAGGACCTGTGCCAAAGTATTCTTCTCCAAGTATTCTGTGCCAATTTCCTTTCGATATGCAAATCTGATGTGGCTATCCTCCAGGTGGCAGCAAACACCTGTCAAACAGAGAGGATGCACGGGCTGGGAAGAGAGAATTCGAGTTGGAAGGGACCTATGAAGGTACTCACTTGTGAAGTGAATTATATTATCTCTAGTTCTAGACAGATGGACCCTATGCAATTTAATCATGTCACTTATTGGGGAGCTGTTCTTTTGGTGGAGGAAGCGATTGCAAAGTGAAAGACTGTAGTTACTTTTACTTTTGTTTTCTTTGATAGGGCGTTGTGTTTCTTCAGGCATTTGCCTGCTATTGTGGGGAAGAGAGATGAGCTTCTCCCACTGCCACCCACTATCATATGGGTCTGGGGAGTGGCCTTGCTGATTTCTTGCATGCAGACCCCATTCGGGAATATTATTCAGTTGCAGCTACAGAAGACGTTAGCTCTCTACTTGGTGGCAACTTGCCTGAGGCCTCTTTGCAAGCAGCCTGTGAAGTTGAGCCAATGACAAGTTCCTTACAATTCATAATAAAATCCTCTAATAAAGGAAAATGATATATTGTTCTGTACCTTTCATGTTTTCAACAATCCGTTACCATCTTAAAATGCCTAGAGCATTAACATCTGTTTTAAAAATCTCTTGCAATCAGCATTATTGGCACAGCAGTTATTACCTGTTTTCTAATTGCCCTAATGAAAGCAGTGTTGGGTAGAATACTTGAATCTCTAATATTTTTGTACTGAAAACACTCTGAAAATGGAATTTTATCCAGTGGCAATGAAGAAACGTCGATAGATGCTATATCCGAATCAGGATGGTACTGAAGATGCAACTGGATTTGGATTTGGAGTTGGTGTGCGCCTGCTACCTCTATGGTTGTTGGTGGTAGAAACTGTGTGCCATGGTCTCTTCTGGCACCTGGCTATCTTCCTCAGGCATTGGGCCTTAACCACCTCGTTTAGTTCCCAATCATTCCCCGGGTCCTGTAACTACAAGCACCTGCATTCCATCAACCAATGCAGTATAAGAATCCTGTGACCACAACTAGAAGCTGCCAGTTTGTTGACTGACTTGTGTATGAGTAACCTTGTTCCATGGTTCTTAGGACTATCAGTTCTAAGTCTAGCATCGTTCCTGAACTCACCACTGAAACCAAGACTTCGGGTGAAGACTCCCTTGGCACCAACTCTGCGCACATGTTCAGCACTTGGGTTAGTTCCAGTGCCATGTCCTTGCAACACTGTGGGTATGAGAGGTGTTTTTGCAGAGCCTCTGTTGCAATAACAAGCTTCACTATAGAAGTGAAAATCCTCTCTTCTTTCTGCACATGTTATAAGGGTGGTATATTTTGTGTCAAGATGGTTGTTGTGACTTGTCTAGGGTGGTAGTGTTGTGGATAATGCTTGTTGCTCTCACTTTTGACTTCCACCACTGGCTAGCAGTCTTGTGAAAAGGAGAGCTGAGTGTGGAGGTCTCTCTCTGCCAGGATGTACCCTCTCCAACAGCAAGTCTAATGTAATGCCTCCTCGCTGGCAACGGAAGCTAAATTCATTTTGGGCTCAAGCTGAACTACAGAGGACAGGGAGGAGGTCTGGCCACTGTACACATAGCACTCAGGCCCACCAGTATGTGGACATGCTCTGGTGCTCGTGAACCAGATCCCCAGGTATGGGTAAATAGCCCCACTGCCTTGTGGGCAGCCTCAGCAGAGACGAAGCTAACAGGAGTTAACCTAGACAGCAAATCCAGAGTAGATCCCCTGAAGTGGCTGGATGTCACTGGCAGCTCCCACAGCCAAGCTGGTGCCAAATGTATTGCTTCATAAACTTTCCTTTGGAATGTACTGGTGAGGTGAGGGATCTTGATGACTGGGCATCTCAGAATCTCCATACCTTCTGCCCAGGCTTGTGATGATGATCATCACCCATTGTCCTTTAAGGCAGACAGATGCCAACTATTTTTGGTTGATATGTCAGTGTGGAAGTAAACTGAGTTTACAAGTCATTATGGGATCAGCCTATAAGTGCAAGTCTCATTTCATTGTTGCAAACTTTAAATGACCTTAAGTTTTTGGAAGTTATACTACATTAAAAACCAAGTGAAGTATATCAAGCTGATTGATTTATTCTGTTGTTGCACGTGTGTTTGGAGATTGGTGAACTATTGTTTGCCTAACAAAGTATTTTGAATAAAGGGCAAAAAAAATAGTGCCAGGAAAAAATCACATTCATGAGGTTTCAGCACGCAGAAAAAACATCAGACAGGCTGGAGCTCTTGCCTAAGGGAGGCCATCTGACTTTCTGATCATTGATTTTATTTAAATGAGAGGAAAATTGGACGTTCCCTCATGCATGAGTAACCTGCTCATATTATTTGTCTCTTTGCTTACATCCATGACAATTTAATAAACTTATGTGAAATTGTCAGATATCTTCCCATTGTTTAATGATCTTTGTAATGTAGTTTTGCCAGAAAATATGCATTAAAAAGATTATGAACAGACCAATTACTTGGGTGATATTGGTACAAGAAATTCATGTGTCTATCTTGTCACTGCTTTGTGCAATTAAATCTCACCATTCTTCACACAGAAATAGGGAGACATTTTAGGAGTCTGTGCAGCGCTGAAAGTGAAGTAATATTATTGAGAATTGTATATTAATTTCTTAAAATAGTGGATTGAGTGTAATGTAACTGCTAGCAGTCATTTTTCAGGAACACAGAGGAAGCTCTTGACAATAAAGATAAAGAACAAGCACCCCATTTGCCAGGTACTGACTTGGAAGGATTTTTATAAAAGGTGGATGTGAGGT
Source organism: Hemitrygon akajei (assembly GCF_048418815.1). Classification (NCBI taxonomy): domain Eukaryota; kingdom Metazoa; phylum Chordata; class Chondrichthyes; order Myliobatiformes; family Dasyatidae; genus Hemitrygon; species Hemitrygon akajei. The sequence continues at coordinate 113,489,425 of NC_133127.1, forward strand.
GAGAGGCCCTGCAAACTTTAGGGGGCAGAAGAAGCTTCAGATCTGAAATGAAGAGTGTCAGTGGAGGGGTTGGGAGCTGTGGGAGGCAGGTGAACTTTACCAGAAGTACGTTGGCCAGTAACAACTCCCATTATTGATGACAAGCAATTCTTTGAATAAGAGAGAGCATTTTTATGTTATGAATAGCTGAGAGTCACTAATCAGAGCCAGTTCAGGGATATGAGTGAACAAGACCCTGCAGTGGATAGTGAGGTTAGCTGAGAAAATTATCAGGGTGTCTCTTCCCGTCATCACGAACATTTACACTACACGCTGCATCTGCAAAGCAAACAGCATTATGAAGGACCCCACTCACCCCTCATACAATCTCTTCTCCCTCCTGCCGTCTGGGAAAAGGCTCCGAAGCATTCGGGCTCTTATGACCAGACTATATAACAATTTCTTCCCCCAAGCTATCAGACTCCTCAATACCCAAAGCCTTGCCCTACAGTCCTGTTTATTATTTATTGTAATGCCTGCACTGTTTTGTGTACTTTATGCAGTACTGGGTAGGTCTGTAGCCTAGTGTAGTTGTGTGTTTTTTTTCACGTAGTCCAGTCTAGTTTTTGTAATGTGTCATGTAACACCATGGTCCTGAAAAATGTTGTCTCATTTTTACTAAATACTGTGCCAGCAGTTATGGTTGAAAGGACAATAAAAGTGACTTGACTTGACTTCATTGCTGCCTGAACCGGTGAGAAACCAGTAATGCAGTGCCTAAGATTCCTCTCTGAAATTAAAACCAATAAAAATCTTCCTTTCTCTGTACTAAACAGAAAATTAAGGATTTGAAGTCCAAGGAAGCTGAGAGTCTCTGAGAGAACAACCCATGTGTGGCTATAGGTTCATCCCACAAAATTCCAGGTATCTTTGTGATAATAGATTTTGAAAATCTGAATCTGCAAATATATTTATCATATTATATAATGTCCCTGACACATACCTGCTTCTGCTGAGAATCCCTGATCCACTCTGAATGACCTGCCACATCTATCTCTCAACCTCTAGTTATGGAATGATGCCGGAAGGGTGACAGCCCAGATACCCCATGAATGCAGAGCTCAGCAGAGTATCCTCATTCTTGGTTAGCGCACAAGGCATATTCTGAGAGGTGCTTGAACAGTCTGCTGTTTGTTCTCAAGATGCCTGATCAAGTCTTCCACTGATCCTTTAGGTTGTGATTTACACGATGATCATAAACAATGCTTTCTTCAAACTAATCAACAGCATTTCCTGGAGCTTTAGCTCCAAGTTAAGTCAGCATGGTGTGAATCTTGTGCTGTAAGATGGATAGCATCTTTATATTTGCTTTTGATACTGAAAGAAAAACGTCAGGCATGCTGAAATAAATTGCTACAGGAACTGCCCAATTTCATCATGGGTGTAATATCACTCAGAAACGATCACTGTCATGTTTTATTCTCAGTAACATTGATTTTGGATCAAGTTAACCTGAAAAAATATACAACTATACAGATGTATTACCAAGTTCTCTTCCTGATCAAATTAAATCTGAATTTTTCTTCAGATTCCTTAATTGCAAAGTGAGATCCATTTTAGTACCACCAGCACAAGAGTTTACATGTCATACCCAGTTGCTGTTCAGTAAATCATTGGATTAGTTCTCATATGTTATCAGATGTTTTCGGAAGAAAAGGAAGTGCTTTGAGAAGCAGATTTATCTGTAAGAAATACTGTTACATTTTCTAACTGAGACCATGTTCATGTAGACAACCTTTTAGAAGTGGAAACATATATCATTTTTTTTAAATCATGGGCTTTTACAATAATAAATCCTGAAGTATCTAGTTGTTGATTCCTATGAAATGAAATAGTGAATATTTTAACCATGCACATCAAAAACTGTTCCTGTTAATCATATTGAAAGGGCACAAACAGTATGGTTCTTGTTGCATGCACCAGCCTCACTGTTACAGTGCTCTTCCTGTCACTGTTTCTGCCAATGCTCCAGTTACTGCCCCACGCATTCCACCTACAGAGGGCTCTTTTCGACCTTCACAGATCTGTGCTCTGGATTATATAGTGTTATAGAATAGTAGATCTGTGCCCACCAGTACTGTACCCAACTCTTACCCATAGATCTGTGCTCTGGATTATATAGTGTTATAGAATAGTAGATCTGTGCCCACCAGTACTGTACCCAACTCTTACCCATAGATCTGTGCTCTGGATTATATAGAGTTATAGAATAGTAGATCTGTGCCCACCAGTACTGTACCCAACTCTTACCCATAGCTGGATTTGTACCTACCAGCACAGCACAGCCCAACACTTTGATAGGCTGTGAAGTATAAAGACACATTCTTCCAACAGGCCAGACGCAACAGTTTAAATACCATAGTGGAGAACAACATATTAGGACATAAGCTGATTATAGGCCTCAAATATATAAAAATGGGTCAGATAGGATGAAAACATCAGTAATAGACTAAGGATGGCCTGTATAAATGCAAGAAGTAAAAGAATAAAATAAACAAGCTGGAATCATAAGCAAGTGCATATAACTAGGACATAATTAGCAATAACTGAAACTTGGCTGTCAGATCTGTGCAATCTCAGTTCATGCAATAACTAAGGTTTGATATATAAAAAACACCAAGATGCTCTCTTCATGTTGGAAATAATGTCTGTGAGTGGAAGATTTATAAGGAAATGACAGAAAGATGAAGAATATCAGAGTGACCATTAATTTAAATTGTGAGGAAAGGAGTGCTCTTCTTTCATGTAATTGTTATGCAATATTAGTGTACTTTTTATCTTAAGAACACCATATATTTCATTTTGAGCATACTTGGTAGCTCTGATATGCAAGTAAGAAAGGAAGCATTGGTTAAAATGGACTCATTAGTCCATCTGTTTAATCTCAGAAGTGAGGGTCAACCATGGCAATTGACAAACTTTGTCAAGTAACTAAATATTTTCATCAATAACAAAGGGCAATGATAGATGGGATACATTCAGGAAGTCTGAAGCTATAAAGCTATATTTCTGTTTTGCAAAATAATAAAGGACACATGAAAGCTGCTGAAACAGGGGCAATGGTGGAATGAAGAAATATTTCTCAATAACGGTATTTAGATCTCTTGGTGGAAATTACACAAAGCTACCATCAAAGGAATGATAATTTATTCAATATTATCAAATCATATCTTGGCCACCATTTCTGTAATTGATCAAATGACAAGATAATGGTTAGGCATTGTTCTGAGAATACACCTACAATTATGATTTACAATGAATTAGGAGTTAAAATGGTAGATGGTCTCCCTCATCGAGGTTAAAAACTTGAATGGGAAATGGATAGTCTCCTGCACTATAAATAATACAAACCAATACATAAAAAGCAAAGATAACGTACAGTCAAACTGTCAGGAAGGGCAGATGATAGGACAAAATTGCAGCCAGCAGGGTGATCATTAGGGATACAGCATCAGAAAGGGAGGCAAATCCAGTTCTCAATGTGTTGTATCTCAGTGTACGGAGTATAAGAAATAAGGTGAATGATCTTTTTGCACTATTTCAGATTGTTGGGTATGGTGTTATGACCATCACTGAATCGTGGTTGAAGGATGGTTGTAGTTGGGAGTTGAATGTCAAGGTTACATGTTGTACTGGAGGGATAGGAATGTAGGCAGAATGATAGAATGATAAAGAACAGCATCAAATCAGTAAAATGATGTGACATATCACAAGATCACAAGACAAAGGAGCAGAAGTAGGCCATTTGGCCCATCGTGTCTGCTCCGCCACTCTATTCTCCCATCTAGTTTCAATTTCCGGCTTTTTCCTCATATCCCTTGATACCCTGACTAATTAAATACCTGTCAATCTCCTCCTTAAACACCTCAATGATCAGGCCTCCACAGCTGCATGTGGCAATGAATTCCATAAATCCACGACCCTCTGGCTAAAATAATTTCTCCTCATCTCTGTTTTAAATGGGTACCCTCTAATTCTAAGACTGTGGCCTCTTGTCCTGGACTCACCCACCAAGGGAAACAGCCTTTCCACATCTACTCTGTCCAACCCTTTCAACATTTGAAATGTTTCTATGAGATCCCCTCTCATTCTTCTATACTCTAATCAATACAGTCCAAAAGCTGACAAACGCTCCTCATATGTTAGTCCCTGCATTCCAGGAATCATCCTCGTAAATCTTCTCTGAACTCTCTCCAACAACAGCACATCCTTTCTAAGATAGGGGGCCCAAAACTGCACAGTATTCCAAATGAGGTCTCACCAGTGCCCCATAGAGCCTCATCAACACCTCCTTACTCTTATACACTATTCCTCTTGAAATGAATGCCAACATAGCATTCGCTTTCCTTACTGCCGATCCAAACTGGTGGTTAACCTTTAGGGTATCCTGCACGAGGACTCCCAAGTCCCTTTACACTTCCGATTTTTGAATTTTCTCTCCATCTAAATAATAATCTGCCTGATTATTTCTTCTTCCAAAATGTACCACAGTACATTTCTCAACATTGTATCTCATCTGCCATTTCTTTGCCCACTCTCCTAAACTGACCAAGTCTCTCTGTAACCTTTCCGTTTCTTCAACACTTCCTGCTCCTCCACCTATCTTGGTGTCATCTGCAAACGTAGCCACAAAACCATTTAATCCATAATCGAAATCATTGATATACAGTGTAAAAAGAAGCGGCCCCAACACCGACACCTGCGGAACACCACTAGTAATGGGCAATCAACCAGAATAGGATCCCCTTTATTCCCACCCTTTGCTTTCTGCCTATCAGCCAATGCTCGACCCATTCCAATATCTTTCATGTAATTCCATGGGCTCTCATCTTATTAAGCAGCCTCTTATGCGGCACCTTATCGAAGGCCTTTTGAAAATCCAAATACACAACATCCACAGCCTCTTCCTTGTCAATCTTATTTGGGATTACCTCAAAAAATTACAATAGTTTGGTGAGGCAGGATCTTCCCTTCATGAAACCACGCTGGCTTGGGCCTATCTTGTCATACACCTCGAGGTATTTCATAACCTCGTCCTTGAGAATCAACTCCAATAACTTTCCAACTACTGATGTCAGACTAGTAGGTCTGCAATTTTCTTTTTGCTGCACTCCTCCTTTCTTAAACAACGGAACTGCATTTGCAAACTTCCAGTCCTCTGGAACCATGCCAGTGTCTATTGATTCCTGGAAGATCATTTCCAATGCCTCCACAATCTCCAAAGCCACCTCCTTCAGAATCTGTGGGTGCATCTCACCTGGTCCGGGAGTCTTATCTATCCTTAGTCCATTTAGCTTCTCAAGCACTTACTCTCTAGTAATCTTGACTGTACCTAATTCTATTCCCTGAGACCTCTGGCTGTCAGGTATGTTGCTAATGTCTTCAACTGTGAAGATTGATGCAAAATACTAATTTATTTCCTCTGCCATCTCTTTGTTACCCATTATAATTACTCCAGTATCATTTTCAATCGGTCCTATATCTACCCGTGTCACTCTTTTACTCTTCATATTTAAAAAAAAAACTCTTAGTATCCTTTTTTATGTTAATTTCCAACTTCCTTTCATAATTCATCTTTTCTTTCCTAATGACTTTCTTAGTTTCCTTCTGTAAGTTTTTAAAAGTTGTCCAGTCCTCAGTTTTCCCACTAATTTTTGCTTCCTTGTACACCGTTTCTTTTGCTTTTATTTTAGCCTTAACCTCTCTCATTAGCCACATTTGTGCCATTTTTCCATTCATGATTTTCTTTTTTCTTGGAATATATTTTTCCTGCACTTCGCTTAGGAATTTCATCCAATTCTGCTCTACCGTCCCTCTATCTAGCTTACTTTTCCAATCAACTTGGGCCAGTTCCTCTGTCATACCATTGTAATTTCCTTTGTTCCACTGAAATATCGATATACCTGATACCAGCTTCTCCTTTTTAAATTTGAAACTGAACTCAATCATATTATGATCACTACTTCCAGGGGTTCCATTACCTCTAGCTCCCTAATTGCCTCAGGTTCATTACACAGCACCCAATCCAAAACAGCTGATCCCTTGGTGGGCTTATGGACAAGCTGCTCCAGAAAGCCATCCCATAGGCATTCTACAAACTCCCTCTCCTGAGATCCATTACCTTCCTGACTTTCCCAATTCACTTTCATATTAAAATTCCCCATAATTATCTTGACATTATCCTTCTGACGTGCGTTTTCTATTTCCAGCTGTAACTTGTAGTCCACATCTCGGCTGCTGTTTGGAGGCCTGTATATAACTGCTATTAGTGTCTTTTTACCCTTGCCATTTCTTAACTCGACCCTACTTCTTCTGACCCTATGTCCCTTCTTTCTAGTGATTTGATATCGTTGCTTACCATCGTGCCACACCACCCCCTTTACCTACCTTCCTATCTTTCCTATACACTGTGTATTCTTGGACATTCACTCCCAATCACATCCATCATTTAGCCATGACTAATGGCCACAATGTCATATCCTTTAACCTGTAGCTGTACAACAAGGTCATCCACTTTATTTTTAGTGCTGTGTGCATTTAAGTATAGTACACTTATATCATTATCTGTTACCGATTTTGCTATATTTCTATCGCACAGTAAATTACCCTGTCTATTCACCGGCCTGTCCTTCTTGCCATCTTTGCTGCACAGTATCTTTGATTTATTTGTATTTTCCTCTTCCTTGACCCTAACACCCTGATTTCCTTCCCCCGGCCAATTTAGTTTAAACCCTCCCTAACAGCTATATTAAACAATCCCACCAGGATATTCGTACCCTTTGAGTTCAGGTGTGACCCATAATTTTTGTATAAGTCGTACCTCCCCAATGATCCAAGAATTTGAAGCCCTGCCCCTGCACCAGTTATTTAGCTACACATTCATCTGCTTAATTCTGCTATTCTTACCATCATTAGCACGTGGCTCAGGCTGTAATCCTGAGATTATTACTCTGGAGGTCCGGCTTTTTAATTTTCTTCCTAGCTCCCAGTAATCTTCCTTCAGGACCTCCTCTCTTTTTCTGTCATTGGTGCCAACATGTACCAAGACTTCTGGCTGCTCGCCCTCTCTCCTCAGAATACTCTGGACCCAATCTGAGACATCCTGTATCCTGGCACTAGGGAGGCAACACACCATCCGGGTATCCTTGTTGGCTCGTAGAATCTCTTGTCTGTTCCCCTCACTGTAGAATCCCCTATAACAACTGCATTTCTCCTTGCTCTCTTGATCACGGCATTGGGCAGAGTGCCAGAGTCCCATTCACTATGGCCTTCCTCTGTCAGGTCAACCTCTCCAACAGTATCTAAAATGATACATCAATTTTTGAGAGGGACTGTCACAGAGGTGCTGTCTACTATCTCTCTATAGGTATTATCAATAAACTCCTCACTTTCCCTAATTAGCTGAAGGTCATCAAGTTGCAGCTCCAGATCCTGAACACGGAGCTTAAGGAGCCTCATCTCAAAGCACCTGATGCAGATGTAATCCTTGGGGATGCTGAGAGTCTCCCAGGGTCCCCACATCTGGCACTCCAAGCACAACACTAATCCTAGATGCATATCTCTAATGCATTCATCTCAACATTATTATATGCCATGCTCCTACTCTGAGCAGCATTTTCCTGCCAAAATAAAGTCCCTTGAGTAGATCTGCTCTGTCTCTGCACCAGAACATTTGTCCCCTTTCAGTTCAGGTGCACCCCATCCTCTTGTAAAGGTCATTTCTTGCCCAGAAGAGATCCTAGTGATCTAAGAATCTGAATCTCTTCCTCCTGCATCAGCTCCTCAACCACATATTCATCTGCCCCTATCCTCCCATTTCTGCCATCACTAATGCTTGGCGCTGTGAGTAATCCAGACATGGCAACCCTTTATGCCTTACTCTCAACATTCTCATTACAGGACCTCATTCCTTTTTCAACTAATCTCCTAAGTGCCAAGGTTACAATGACCTCCAGGTGCTCTCCTTTCTCCTGGGAAAGCTGTGCAAGGGCTTAAAGACATCCTTGGGCCTGGCACCAGGGAAGCAACACAGCAGCTGAAGGTCTTGTTCACAGCCACAGAATACCTTGTCTGTCCCTAGACGATCAACTCTCCTAACATCACTGCTCTCCTTATCTCCTCATTCCCCTGTTGTGCATCAGAGCAGGTTGTTGTCCCATAGGCCCATCTGCTGCTGTTGGTGTTGCCCTCCTTTGTTTCAGTTATATGTTTTCTCCATGGCTGCATGGTCTTCCTCCTGAATCTCTGGCTTCCTTCAAATCTCAAAAGCATTCTGGCCAGTTTATTGATGACCATACACTAAAAGACCACTTTTAATATCAGTAAATGTCAAAAACAATCAAAAGGGAAGTTGATGGGGTGGTAGAGTATGGGGAAATAATGAAAGAGGGGAATGGAATTAATAGGATTGTACCCTGTGAGTTGTCTGAGACTTAGTGTAGCTGTCAAATAGACTCCATCTGTGTAATTATAAGTAAAAGATTAACTGCACCTTCTCAAACAGATGTCTTTGAAAATAATGGGAACTATGACTGCTGAGAAGCTTTGAATTCACTCTTCAGTCCAGAAGGCTCATTGAAAAGTGAATTATTGTTTACTTGAATAGTTTAAGAATTTGGTGTCAAAATGTCAGAAAATGTTGCAGATAATTAAAGTGGCAGACAACTATAAGCTCATTGTCTCAGATTTATTCCATAAAGTGGTCCTCGAATTTGCATTTGGATTTCTTAGTGTAGAGAACATTTCATCATAAGCAGTGATAAGCAATATTTGGGACACTGAAGAATAAAGACTGAATGTTGTTTTCCATGTGATGGTGTTACGTTCCCCAGTAACTGGGTGACTTACCAGCAAAGATGGATAGGTCTGCTGAAGCCTGGTGCTACTATTTTCAAACGTTTTATTTAAAAAGGGGCACAAACGTATGGTTAATACAAAACATTCAGATCATATACATCGTCAAAACTCAATCTAAAGCACAGGTGTAGTAATAATCAATCAAAAATTAGCTCTATCATTGTCTAGGGGATACTGAGTCCAATGAAATATAAGAGTCACTCAAAGTCTGCAGGCTTCCCCGTTTCAGGAACCGCTGGCATTTCACGTGTTGGATAGAGAGAGAAGGAACACTTGCCCGTCGTCTTTGCGAAGCAAATCCCTGTTGTTAGTTAAAATGGTTTGTCCTTTGGTTCCAGCCACAGACTCTCGATCTGGAATCTAACGCACGTGGCTTCCTTCAGAATGGCTTCCCGCTCCGACGGGAAGCACTATCGTGTCTTCTTCGTGTGTCTCCTTGGTGCGTCTGAGGCCCCGCCTCGGCAGCCCACCTTTTATCTGGACTGGCAGGGTTGTAGATGTCAATCAGGGTGGGGGTGAGGCAATCTTTCCCCCATCACCCATCTCACATTGCCCTGAGGGTTTGCACGTAGTCCAGTTCCTTATTCCACAAAGGTGTCTCCCAAGACAATGGCTATGTCCAAGGCTTTTGTCTGGCTGAGCGGCCAGCCCACATTCCAAACTGTAAGGCTGCTCTCTCTTGCGATTCTCACAAAGGAGGGGGCTGAGGTCATGACAATGGGAAAGGAGGGGGGTCATTGCTACCAGTTGAGGAAGGAATGGTCACTTTGCAACATTGAATGGGAAAGGGTTTTGCGTCTGATATCTTTCTTTGCCTACTTAAGTTTACAATGAAATGGCAATTAAATTACCAAATTTTGTGCATATAAGTCCTGACAAGGGATTTTCATGAATAACAAAGAACCAGAATTTGTTATTTGTGATGAAGTATCTATCCTTGAGAATTAGCTGAGACCGTGATATATTTCTCTTTCTCTCTCCTGTTCTAGGCTACAAACTGAATTCTACAAATACAAACAATCTTGGGATTAATCTAGTAATGAACTAATGGCGTACAACATCTGGCAAATAACAGGTCATCCCTCTCCACTTGTGAGGTCTTACTTTGAAAGTAAAACCCTGCCAGCCATTAACAGCTAAGATTGCTTCTTCCTCTTTGACTTAACACTATGTTTCACACTTCTTGGCTTGTGCATACAGACTTCAGCTGGTATCCATCTGTCTGCTGTTTTGTACAATTTTAAAATAAATAGGCATCCGTTAGTCTTGAGAGACCATGGTTTTGCACCTTGGAAAGTTTCTAGTGTGCAGGCCCGTGCAGGGTTGTACGGGAGACCAGCAGTTGCCCATGCACTAATGTTGTCCAAGGGAAGGGCAAGGGCCGATATAGCTTGGCACCAGTGTCGTCACAGGGCAATGTGTGGTTATGTGCCTTGCTCAAGGACACAACACGCTGCCTTATCTAAGGCTCAAACTAGCAACCTTCAGATCACTAGACCAAAGCCTTAACCAGTTGGCCACACGCCAACGCCTCTAGTCTGCATGTAACAATTAACCTACCAGTCCATAGGTTTTTGGAATGTGGGAGGAAACTAGGAAACCCACATGGTCATGTGAAGATTGTACAAACTCCTTACAGGTAGCAGTAGAACTGAACTCGGTCATAGATGCTATAATAACATTACTCTAACTGCTATGCTACCATATCAACCCTGGCAAAATTTTGACCAGGTGAAATGCAAAAAGGTTTTAGATGAAACGGCAGTTTCAAAGATACCACATATTTATAATCAAGATATATTTCAGATAAGAAAACACAAACTTCAAAACTTACATATCTGCATGCTTACTTTTGAAAACATATAACTGTTTATTGACATAGAAACATGACCTTTCAACATAGCCATTTCTACTGACCCTTTCCTTTCTCCACCTCTCCAGTCATCATGTACTTACAGCTGGTACATTTATGGAATTTTTGGTATACTTTCATCAAATGATTTAGTTTAATCTTGGACTGACTTTAACTGCTTTAAAAAATTGCTCCACTTACAACCTAACATAGCAGAGGCCATGATCAAGAAAATGGGCAAAAACAGTCAGAGAGGGTATAAGGAATTTTTAAACTATGTGTTTGTGATTTAAAATCCTCTGCTTGAACGGATAATGGAAAGAAACCCAATGGCAAGTTTTGAAAGGAAAAAGAAAACCAGAGTAGGCAAGGATTGAAGGCTAATCATGTGTCTCCTTAAAAAGACAGGAAGATTAAAATGCATTAAACCAATTTTGGTTTATAATAAACTATTTTGGTTTATAATAAACCAAAATAGTTTATTTTAATCAGTTTCTTTCACCAGGCCATCAGATTTATCAATACACATTGATCTGACTGCACATACATGTACACAAAACAATTATCTGCACATTCTTAGTGTTTGGGCAATATCCTTCCACACTTCCCCTTTTTATTGTTTGTACATTGTGACGGATCACAACATAAAGATTTTTACACACTTATATTGTGAAATGGATAAAAAATAAAATTTTAAATCTAAATCTACTTCCTCAAAATTATTTGTACCTCTAGCTATCTTCATATCATCTGTAAGCCTTGCAGCAAAGCCATCAATTCCCATGTCATTGACAATTAAATTAAAAAGTATCAGTCCCAACATAGACCTCTGTGGAACACCATTAGTCACCAACAGCCAACCTGAAAAGGCTCCCTTTATTTCCACTCTTTGCCTCCAGCCAATCAACTACTCCTTTATCCATGCTAGAATCGTTCCTGTAATATCATGGGTCCGTAGCTTGTTAAGCAGCCTCATGTGTGGCACTTTGTCAAAGGCCTTCTGAAAATCCAATTGCACAACACCAAATTCTTTGTCTATCCTCCTTGTTATTTCTTCAAAGAATTTCAACAGACTTGTCAGGCAAGATTTTTACTTGAGAAAATCATACTAACTATGGCCTATTTTATCATCCATGAAGTTCTGAGTAAAACTTACACCTCCTTTGAACTTCTCCCCCTGCCCCCCCCCCCCCCCACCTTCGATGCATGCCCCCTGGTAGAAGAGGTTTATAACAATGCTGCCTGGTTTAGAGGATATATGCTATCACAAGAGGCTGGATAAACGAGTTGTTTTCTGTGGAGCGCCGGTGGCTGAGGGGAGATTTGATAGAGATTTACAAGATTATGAGAGGCATAGATAGAATGGACAGGAAGCATCTATTTCCCAGGACTGAAATGTCTAATAGCAAAGGGCATACATTGAATATGAGAGGGAGTATGTTCAAAGGGGATGTGAGGGGTAAGGTTTTTTACTCAGAGATTAGTGGATGCCTGGAATGTACTGCCTGGTAAGGTAATAGAGGTAAGTGCATCATAGGCTTTTAAGAGATGTTTGGATAGCACATAGATGTGGGAAGATGTGGACATCGTGTCGGTAGGAGTGATTTGTGTTTGGGTGTTCTTGATTTGTTTTTTTTAGCTGGTATGGCACAACATTGTGGGCTGAATGGCCTGTTCCTGTGCTGTTCTATGTTCTATATTCTGTGATATATCCCTCTGAAATTAGCGTAAAACCTTAGTAAAGATGCAGTTATATTCATAAAGTTATTCCCTTTATAAATGCAAAACCAGCTATTATCACATGGAGTTAAGGTTTTTCTCATAAGTGTTGTATTAATGAAATCTTTCTCTTTCCCTCGTTTACATTCAAACTATTTTTGTGTCAATAATGTATCTTACAATATACCACATACACAAAAAAGAGGTTTCTTGTGGGAACCTTTAGGGAAACGGTATTTAATGAATTAATTATTCCCTCACAACAGAACATAATTTGACACATTCCTTTACCAAAACATTGTTTGGCTGCCTGACATTCTCAATTCTGCTTCTGGACCTTAATGATCAAATTACATGGCCCATGCGCTGATAAATTCAAGTTCAGTTTCTGACAGGACTCTGGGCAGTGTCACTAATGAAGTAATTTGCTTTATGTCCACTCATATTTTGTTTGCTGTCATCAACAGATTAGCAGTTTTCTTGTTTGGGTCACTCTGGATTAGTAGACTGTCAGAAGAAATGAGATGTAAATGAGAAGAGTTATTAATTTTTCTCCTTGTGATTCATGTGAGAGATGCAAATAAAAATTAAAGATTGCAAAAGATTTTTGACAAAATGTTGAGAAAAACAATTGAAGTCTTGAAAATGAGGTAAATTCTGACTGCAGCTGTGGACTCCAGCACACTGTGAAATATTACTGCAATGCTTCTTTGACAATATTACAATGCCAATTTTTTATGGTAGTAGATTTAAAAAATTTATTTTGTGACATCTTTGAATATATCTGTTTCTGCTAACTGCACTGCCAACTGTGCTAAATCACAAGAAAATTCAAGCTGCATCTTCTTCAAAGAATATTTCCAACCTCCGTTGCATCAGAACAAACATGTATTTGTTCCCATGTATTTTAGTTCACCATAATTGAGCTGTTAACTTAGGGATGTACACTGAATTTCATTAAAGTATCAACTATTCTGAATGCCATGGGATTAAAATCATTTTTAAGGAAGTAACTTGACAACTTGTCGAAGTAGGAAAACAGAAGAGCGTTCAAGCTGGGTTTCATTATTGCATTTCTACGATTCATTAGCAAGCATTTTCCAATTCTTGCTAGCATGAATTTTAACTAAAATAGAACAGTTCATGGGTTCACTGTTCATTCAGAAATCTGATGGCGGAGGGGACAAAGCTGTTCCTGGACCATTGAGTGTGCATATTCAGGATCCTGTACCTCCTTCTTAATGGTTGCAATGAAAGAAGGGCATGTCCTGGGTGTGGGGAGTACTTAATGATGGACAATGCCTTTTGAAGGTGTCTTCAGTGGTGGGGAGGCTAGTGTCCATGATGGAGCTGGCTGAGTTAGCAACTCACTGCATCTTTTTCCAATCTCCTGCTGTCGCCCCTTCACACCAGGTGGTGAATCAACAAATTAGAATGCACTTCAAGGTATATTTTAGAAATTTATAAGTGTCATGGTGACGCGCCAGCCTCTGCAAACTTGAAATTAAATTTAGCCGCTGTTGTGCCTTCTTTGTAATTGTCCTTGATCTTGCTGATGTTGAGAGCAAGGTTGTTGTTTTGACACACACTGTTCAATCTTACCCCTCTATGCCTCCCCCAAACCATCTGAAGGTTTGCCAACAACATGATATAATCTGTTTATTTATAATTGGCATGTGGGCTTCACTTAGCCTGAGTCATATGTGCAGAGAGAATGGAGTAGTAGGCAAAAAGGCATCCTTGGGGTGTGCCAGAGTTCCTGCCTGTCAGATATTTTGAGATTGCCCAGCTGCTCCAAATCAGAGTGGAGTACCAGTGTGACTGTATATGCTGTAGACTTGTTGCGAAATCAGAGTGGAGTGCCAGGGTGACTGTATATGCTGTAGACCTGTTGTGAAATCAGAGTGGAGTGCCAGTGTGACTGTATATGCTGTAGACCTGTTGTGAAATCAGAGTGGAGTCACAGTGTGACTGTGTATGCTGTAGACCTGTTGAGAAATCAGAGTGGAGTGCCTGTGTGACTGTATATGCTGTAGACCTGTTGTGAATTAAAAGTGTAGTCCCAGTGTGACTGTGTATGCTGTAGACCTGTTGTGAAATCAGAGTGGAGTCCCAGTGTGACTCTGTATGCTGTAGACCTGTTGTGAAATCAGATAGGAGTGCCAGTGTGACTGTGTATGCTGTAGACCTGTTGTGAAATCAGATAGGAGTGCCGGTGTGACAGTGTATGCTGTAGACCTGGTGTGAAATCAGAGTGGATTGCCACTGTGACTGTGTATGCTGTAGACCTGTTGTGAAATCAGAGTGGAGTGCCAGTGTGACTGTGTATGCTGTAGACCTGCTGTGAAATCAGAGTGGAGTGCTAGTGTGACTGTATATGCTGTAGACCTGTTGTGAAATCAGAGTGGAGTGCCAGTGAGACTGTGTATGCTGTAGACCTGTTGTGAAAGCACAGTGGAGTGCCAGTGTAACTGTATATGCTGTAGACCTGTTGTGAAATCAGAGTGGAGTGCCAGTGTATCTGTATATGCTGTAGACCTGTTGTGAAATCAGAGTGGAGTGCCAGTGTGAATGTATATGCTGTAGACCTGTTGTGAAATCAGATAGGATTGCCAGTGTGACTGTATATGCTGTAGACCTGTTGTGAAATCAGAGTGAAGTCCCAGTGTGATTGTATATGCTGTAGACCTGTTGTGAAATCAGATAGGATTGCCAGTGTGACTGTATATGCTGTAGACCTGTTGTGAAATCAGAGTGGAGTCCCAATGTGACTGAATATGCGGTAGACCTGTTGTGAAATCTGAGTGGAGTGCCAGTGTGAATGTGTATCCTGTAGACCTGTTGTGAAATCAGAGTGGAGTTCCAGTGTGACTGTGTATGCTGTAGACCTGTTGTGAAATCAGATAGGACTGCTGGTGTGACTGTGTATGCTGTAGACCTGTTGTGAAATCAGATAGGAGTGCCATTTTGTCTGTATATGCTGTAGACCTGTTGTGAAATCAGAGTGGAGTCCCAGTGTGACTGTGTAAGCTGTAGACCACTTGTGACATCAAATAGCACTGCCAGTATGACTGTATATGCTGTAGGCCTGTTGTGAAATCAGAGTGGAGTCCCAGTGTGACTGTGTATGCTGTAGACCTGTTTTGAAATCAGATAGGAGTGCCAGTGTGAATGTGTTTGCTGTAGACCTGTTGTGAAATCAGATCGGATTGCCAGTGAGACTGTGTATGCTGTAGACATGCTGTGAAATCAGATTGGAGTGCCAGTGTGACTGTGTATGCTGTAGACTTGTTGTGAAATCAGAGTAGAGTGTCAGTGTGACTGTGTATGCTGTAGAGGTGTTGTGAAATCAGAGTGGAGTGCCAGTGTGACTGTATATGCTGTAGACCTGTTGTGAAAGCACAGTGGAGTCCCAGTGTGACTGTATATGCTGTAGACCTGTTGTGAAATCAGATAGAAGTGCCAGTGTGACTGTATATGCTGTAGACCTGTTGTGAAATCAGAGTGGAGTCCCAATGTGACTGTATATGCGGTAGACCTGTTGTGAAATCAGAGTGGAGTGCCAGTGTGACTGTATATGCTGTAGACCTGTTGTGAAATCAGATAGAAGTGCCAGTGTGACTGTATATGCTGTAGACCTGTTGTGAAATCAGAGTGGAGTCTCAATGTGACTGTATATGCGGTAGACCTGTTGTGAAATCAGAGTGGAGTGCCAGTGTGACTGTGTATGCTGTAGACCTGTTGGGAAATCAGATAGGACTGCCAGTGTGACTGTGTATGCTGTAGACCTGTTGTGAAATCAGATAGGAGTGCCAGTTTGACTCTATATGCTGTAGACCTGTTGTGAAATCAGAGTCGAGTCCCAGTGTGACTGTATATGCTGTAGACCTGTTGTGAAATCAGAGTGGAGTGCCAGTGTGACTGTGTATGCTGTAGACCTGTTGTGAAAGAACAGTGGAGTGCCAGTGTAACTGTATATGCTGTAGACCTGTTGTGAAATCAGATTGGAGTGCCAGTGTGACTGTATATTCAGTAGACCTGTTGTGAAATCAGAGTGGAGTGCCAGTGTAACTGTATACGCTGTAGACCTGTTGCTAAAGCAGAGTGGAGTGCCAGTGTGACTGTATATGCTGTAGACCTGTTGTGAAATCAGAGTGGAGTGCCAGTGTGACTGTGTATGCTGTAGACCTGTTGTGAAATCAGAATGGAGTGCCACCGTGACTGTTTATGCTGTAGACCTGTTGCGAAATCAGAGTGAAGTCCCAGTGTGATTGTATATGCTGTAGACCTGTTGTGAATTCAGATAGGAGTGCCAGTGTGACTGTATATGCTGAATACCTGTTGTGAAATCAGAGTGGAGTCCCAATGTGACTGTATATGCGGTAGACCTGTTGTGAAATCTGAGTGGAGTGCCAGTGTGAATGTGTATCCTGTAGACCTGTTGTGAAATCAGAGTGGAGTTCCAGTGTGACTGTGTATGCTGTAGACCTGTTGTGAATTAAAAGTGTAGTCCCAGTGTGACTGTGTATGCTGTAGACCTGTTGTGAAATCAGAGTGGAGTCCCAGTGTGACTCTGTATGCTGTAGACCTGTTGTGAAATCAGATAGGAGTGCCAGTGTGACTGTGAATGCTGTAGACCTGTTGTGAAATCAGATAGGAGTGCCGGTGTGACAGTGTATGCTGTAGACCTGGTGTGAAATCAGAGTGGAGTGCCAGTGTGACTGTGTATGCTGTAGACCTGCTGTGAAATCAGAGTTGAGTGCTAGTGTGACTGTATATGCTGTAGACCTGTTGTGAAATCAGAGTGGAGTGCCAGTGAGACTGTGTATGCTGTAGACCTGTTGTGAAAGCACAGTGGAGTGCCAGTGTAACTGTATATGCTGTAGACCTGTTGTGAAATCAGAGTGGAGTGCCAGTGTGAATGTATATGCTGTAGACCTGTTGTGAAATCAGATAGGATTGCCAGTGTGACTGTATATGCTGTAGACCTGTTGTGAAATCAGAGTGAAGTCCCAGTGTGATTGTATATGCTGTAGACCTGTTGTGAATTCAGATAGGAGTGCCAGTGTGACTGTATATGCTGTATACCAGTTGTGAAATCAGAGTGGAGTCCCAATGTGACTGTATATGCGGTAGACCTGTTGTGAAATCTGAGTGGAGTGCCAGTGTGAATGTGTATCCTGTAGACCTGTTGTGAAATCAGAGTGGAGTGCCAGTGTGACTGTGTATGCTGTAGACTTGTTGTGAAATCAGATAGGACTGCCAGTGTGACTGTGTATGCTGTAGACCTGTTGTGAAATCAGATAGGAGTGCCAGTTTGACTGTATATGCTGTAGATCTGTTGTGAAATCAGAGTGGAGTCCCAGTGTGACTGTGTAAGCTGTAGACCACTTGTGACATCAGATAGCACTGCCAGTATGACTGCATATGCTGTAGACCTTTTGTGAAATCAGAGTGGAGTCCCAGAGTGACTGTGTATGCTGTAGACCTGTTGTGAAATCAGATAGGAGTGCCAGTGTGAATGTGTATGCTGTAGACCTGTTGTGAAATCAGAGTGGAGTGCCAGTGTGACTGTGTATGCTGTAGACCTGTTGTGAAATCTGAGTGGAGTGCCAGTGTGACTGTGTATGCTGTAGACCTGTTGTGAAAGCACAGTGGAGTGCTAGTGTAACTGTATATGCAGTAGACCTGTTGTGAAATCAGAGTGGAGTGCCAGTGTGACTGTATATGCTGTAGACCTGTTGTGAAAGCACAGTGGAGTGCTAGTGTAACTGTATATGCAGTAGACCTGTTGTGAAATCAGAGTGGAGTGCCAGTGTGACTGTATATGCTGTAGACCTGTTGTGAAATCAGAGTGGAGTCACAGTGTGACTGTGTATGCTGTAGACCTGTTGAGAAATCAGAGTGGAGTGCCTGTGTGACTGTATATGCTGTAGACCTGTTGTGAATTAAAAGTGTAGTCCCAGTGTGACTGTGTATGCTGTAGACCTGTTGTGAAATCAGATAGGACTGCCAGTGTGACTGTGTATGCTGTAGACCTGTTGTGAAATCAGATAGGAGTGCCAGTTTGACTGTATATGCTGTAGATCTGTTGTGAAATCAGATAGGAGTGCCAGTGTGACTGTGTATGCTGTAGACCTGTTGTGAAAGCACAGTGGAGTGCTAGTGTAACTGTATATGCAGTAGACCTGTTGTGAAATCAGAGTGGAGTGCCAGTGTGACTGTATATGCTGTAGACCTGTTGTGAAAGCACAGTGGAGTGCTAGTGTAACTGTATATGCAGTAGACCTGTTGTGAAATCAGAGTGGAGTGCCAGTGTGACTGTGTATGCTGTAGACCTGTTGTGAAATCTGAGTGGAGTGCCAGTGTGACTGTGTATGCTGTAGACCTGTTGTGAAAGCACAGTGGAGTGCTAGTGTAACTCTATATGCAGTAGACCTGTTGTGAAATCAGAGTGGAGTGCCAGTGTGACTGTATATGCTGTAGACCTGTTGTGAAATCAGAGTGGAGTCACAGTGTGACTGTGTATGCTGTAGACCTGTTGAGAAATCAGAGTGGAGTGCCTGTGTGACTGTATATGCTGTAGACCTGTTGTGAATTAAAAGTGTAGTCCCAGTGTGACTGTGTATGCTGTAGACCTGTTGTGAAATCAGAGTGGAGTCCCAGTGTGACTCTGTATGCTGTAGACCTGTTGTGAAATCAGATAGGAGTGCCAGTGTGACTGTGTATGCTGTAGACCTGTTGTGAAAGCACAGTGGAGTGCTAGTGTAACTGTATATGCAGTAGACCTGTTGTGAAATCAGAGTGGAGTGCCAGTGTGACTGTGTATGCTGTAGACCTGTTGTGAAATTAGATCGGATGGCCAGTGAGTCTGTGTATGCTGTAGACCTGTTGTGAAATCAGATAGGAGTGCCAGTGTGACTGTGTATGCTGTAGACCTGTTGTGAAATCAGAGTGGAGTGCCAGTGTGACTGTGTATGCTGTAGACCTGTTGTGAAATCTGAGTGGAGTGCCAGTGTGACTGTGTATGCTGTAGACCTGTTGTGAAAGCACAGTGGAGTGCTAGTGTAACTGTATATGCAGTAGACCTGTTGTGAAATCAGAGTGGAGTGCCAGTGTGACTGTATATGCTGTAGACCTGTTGTGAAATCAGAGTGGAGTCACAGTGTGACTGTGTATGCTGTAGACCTGTTGAGAAATCAGAGTGGAGTGCCTGTGTGACTGTATATGCTGTAGACCTGTTGTGAATTAAAAGTGTAGTCCCAGTGTGACTGTGTATGCTGTAGACCTGTTGTGAAATCAGAGTGGAGTCCCAGTGTGACTCTGTATGCTGTAGACCTGTTGTGAAATCAGATAGGAGTGCCAGTGTGACTGTGTATGCTGTAGACCTGTTGTGAAAGCACAGTGGAGTGCTAGTGTAACTGTATATGCAGTAGACCTGTTGTGAAATCAGAGTGGAGTGCCAGTGTGACTGTATATGCTGTAGACCTGTTGTGAAAGCACAGTGGAGTGCTAGTGTAACTGTATATGCAGTAGACCTGTTGTGAAATCAGAGTGGAGTGCCAGTGTGACTGTGTATGCTGTAGACCTGTTGTGAAATCTGAGTGGAGTGCCAGTGTGACTGTGTATGCTGTAGACCTGTTGTGAAAGCACAGTGGAGTGCTAGTGTAACTGTATATGCAGTAGACCTGTTGTGAAATCAGAGTGGAGTGCCAGTGTGACTGTATATGCTGTAGACCTGTTGTGAAAGCACAGTGGAGTGCTAGTGTAACTGTATATGCAGTAGACCTGTTGTGAAATCAGAGTGGAGTGCCAGTGTGACTGTATATGCTGTAGACCTGTTGTGAAATCAGAGTGGAGTCACAGTGTGACTGTGTATGCTGTAGACCTGTTGAGAAATCAGAGTGGAGTGCCTGTGTGACTGTATATGCTGTAGACCTGTTGTGAATTAAAAGTGTAGTCCCAGTGTGACTGTGTATGCTGTAGACCTGTTGTGAAATCAGAGTGGAGTCCCAGTGTGACTCTGTATGCTGTAGACCTGTTGTGAAATCAGATAGGAGTGCCAGTGTGACTGTGTATGCTGTAGACCTGTTGTGAAATCTGAGTGGAGTGCCAGTGTGACTGTGTATGCTGTAGACCTGTTGTGAAAGCACAGTGGAGTGCTAGTGTAACTGTATATGCAGTAGACCTGTTGTGAAATCAGAGTGGAGTGCCAGTGTGACTGTATATGCTGTAGTCCTGTTGTAAAATCAGAGTGGAGTGCCAGTGTGACTGTGTATGCTGTAGACCTGTTGTGAAATCAGATAGGATTGCCAGTGTGACTGTATATGCTGTAGACCTGTTGTGAAATCAGAGTGGAGTCCCAATGTGACTGTATATGCGGTAGACCTGTTGTGAAATCTGAGTGGAGTGCCAGTGTGAATGTGTATCCTGTAGACCTGTTGTGAAATCAGAGTGGAGTTCCAGTGTGACTGTGTATGCTGTAGACCTGTTGTGAAATCAGATAGGACTGCCGGTGTGACTGTGTATGCTGTAGACCTGTTGTGAAATCAGAGTGGAGTCCCAGTGTGACTGTGTAAGCTGTAGACCACTTGTGACATCAAATAGCACTGCCAGTATGACTGTATATGCTGTAGGCCTGTTGTGAAATCAGAGTGGAGTTCCAGTGTGACTGTGTATGCTGTAGACCTGTTTTGAAATCAGATAGGAGTGCCAGTGTGAATGTGTTTGCTGTAGACCTGTTGTGAAATCAGATCGGATTGCCAGTGAGACTGTGTATGCTGTAGACCTGCTGTGAAATCAGATTGGAGTGCCAGTGTGACTGTGTATGCTGTAGAGGTGTTGTGAAATCAGAGTTGAGTGCCAGTGTGACTGTATATGCTGTAGACCTGTTGTGAAAGCACAGTGGAGTCCCAGTGTGACTGTATATGCTGTAGACCTGTTGTGAAATCAGATAGAAGTGCCAGTGTGACTGTATATGCTGTAGACCTGTTGTGAAATCAGATAGAAGTGCCAGTGTGACTGTATATGCTGTAGACCTGTTGTGAAATCAGAGTGGAGTCCCAATGTGACTGTATATGTGGTAGACCTGTTGTGAAATCAGAGTGGAGTGCCAGTGTGACTGTATATGCTGTAGACCTGTTGTGAAATCAGATAGAAGTGCCAGTGTGACTGTATATGCTGTAGACCTGTTGTGAAATCAGAGTGGAGTCTCAATGTGACTGTATATGCGGTAGACCTGTTGTGAAATCAGAGTGGAGTGCCAGTGTGACTGTGTATGCTGTAGACCTGTTGGGAAATCAGATAGGACTGCCAGTGTGACTGTGTATGCTGTAGACCTGTTGTGAAATCAGATAGGAGTGCCAGTTTGACTCTATATGCTGTAGACCTGTTGTGAAATCAGAGTCGAGTCCCAGTGTGACTGTATATGCTGTAGACCTGTTGTGAAATCAGAGTGGAGTGCCAGTGTGACTGTGTATGCTGTAGACCTGTTGTGAAAGAACAGTGGAGTGCCAGTGTAATTGTATATGCTGTAGACCTGTTGTGAAATCAGATTGGAGTGCCAGTGTGACTGTATATTCAGTAGACCTGTTGTGAAATCAGAGTGGAGTGCCAGTGTAACTGTATACACTGTAGACCTGTTGCTAAAGCAGAGTGGAGTGCCAGTGTAACTGTATATGCTGTAGACCTGTTGTGAAATCAGATTGGAGTGCCAGTGTGACTGTCTATTCAGTAGACCTGTTGTGAAATCAGAGTGGAGTGCCAGTGTAACTGTATACGCTGTAGACCTGTTGCTAAAGCAGAGTGGAGTGCCAGTGTGACTGTATATGCTGTAGACCTGTTGTGAAATCAGAGTGGAGTGCCAGTGTGACTGTGTATGCTGTAGACCTGTTTTGAAATCAGATAGGAGTGCCAGTGTGAATGTGTTTGCTGTAGACCTGTTGTGAAATCAGATCGGATTGCCAGTGAGACTGTGTATGCTGTAGACATGCTGTGAAATCAGATTGGAGTGCCAGTGTGACTGTGTATGCTGTAGACTTGTTGTGAAATCAGAGTAGAGTGTCAGTGTGACTGTGTATGCTGTAGAGGTGTTGTGAAATCAGAGTTGAGTGCCAGTGTGACTGTATATGCTGTAGACCTGTTGTGAAAGCACAGTGGAGTCCCAGTGTGACTGTATATGCTGTAGACCTGTTGTGAAATCAGATAGAAGTGCCAGTGTGACTGTATATGCTGTAGACCTGTTGTGAAATCAGATAGAAGTGCCAGTGTGACTGTATATGCTGTAGACCTGTTGTGAAATCAGAGTGGAGTGCCAGTGTGACTGTATATGCTGTAGACCTGTTGTGAAATCAGATAGAAGTGCCAGTGTGACTGTATATGCTGTAGACCTGTTGTGAAATCAGAGTGGAGTCTCAATGTGACTGTATATGCGGTAGACCTGTTGTGAAATCAGAGTGGAGTGCCAGTGTGACTGTTTATGCTGTAGACCTGTTGGGAAATCGGATAGGACTGCCAGTGTGACTGTGTATGCTGTAGACCTGTTGTGAAATCAGATAGGAGTGCCAGTTTGACTCTATATGCTGTAGACCTGTTGTGAAATCAGAGTCGAGTCCCAGTGTGACTGTATATGCTGTAGACCTGTTGTGAAATCAGAGTGGAGTGCCAGTGTGACTGTGTACGCTGTAGACCTGTTGTGAAAGAACAGTGGAGTGCCAGTGTAACTGTATATGCTGTAGACCTGTTGTGAAATCAGATTGGAGTGCCAGTGTGACTGTATATTCAGTAGACCTGTTGTGAAATCAGAGTGGAGTGCCAGTGTAACTGTATACGCTGTAGACCTGTTGCTAAAGCAGAGTGGAGTGCCAGTGTAACTGTATATGCTGTAGACCTGTTGTGAAATCAGATTGGAGTGCCAGTGTGACTGTCTATTCAGTAGACCTGTTGTGAAATCAGAGTGGAGTGCCATTGTAACTGTATACGCTGTAGACCTGTTGCTAAAGCAGAGTGGAGTGCCAGTGTGACTGTATATGCTGTAGACCTGTTGTGAAATCAGAGTGGAGTGCCAGTGTGACTGTGTATGCTGTAGACCTGTTTTGAAATCAGATAGGAGTGCCAGTGTGAATGTGTTTGCTGTAGACCTGTTGTGAAATCAGATCGGTTTGCCAGTGAGACTGTGTATGCTGTAGACCTGCTGTGAAATCAGATTGGAGTGCCAGTGTGACTGTGTATGCTGTAGACTTGTTGTGAAATCAGAGTAGAGTGTCAGTGTGACTGTGTATGCTGTAGAGGTGTTGTGAAATCAGAGTTGAGTCCCAGTGTGACTGTATATGCTGTAGACCTGTTGTGAAATCAGATAGGAGTGCCAGTGTGACTGTATATGCTGTAGACCTGTTGTGAAATCAGAGTGGAGTCCCAATGTGACTGTATATGCGGTAGACCTGTTGTGAAATCAGAGTGGAGTGCCAGTGTAACTGTGTATCCTGTAGACCTGTTGTGAAATCAGAGTGGAGTGCCAGTGTGACTGTGTATGCTGTAGACCTGTTGTGAAATCAGATAGAAGTGCCAGTGTGACTGTATATGCTGTAGACCTGTTGTGAAATCAGAGTGGAGTCTCAATGTGACTGTATATGCGGTAGACCTGTTGTGAAATCAGAGTGGAGTGCCAGTGTGACTGTGTATGCTGTAGACCTGTTGGGAAATCAGATAGGACTGCCAGTGTGACTGTGTATGCTGTAGACCTGTTGTGAAATCAGATAGGAGTGCCAGTTTGACTCTATATGCTGTAGACCTGTTGTGAAATCAGAGTCGAGTCCCAGTGTGACTGTATATGCTGTAGACCTGTTGTGAAATCAGAGTGGAGTGCCAGTGTGACTGTGTATGCTGTAGACCTGTTGTGAAAGAACAGTGGAGTGCCAGTGTAACTGTATATGCTGTAGACCTGTTGTGAAATCAGATTGGAGTGCCAGTGTGACTGTATATTCAGTAGACCTGTTGTGAAATCAGAGTGGAGTGCCAGTGTAACTGTATACGCTGTAGACCTGTTGCTAAAGCAGAGTGGAGTGCCAGTGTGACTGTATATGCTGTAGACCTGTTGTGAAATCAGAGTGGAGTGCCAGTGTGACTGTGTATGCTGTAGACCTGTTGTGAAATCAGAATGGAGTGCCACTGTGACTGTTTATGCTGTAGACCTGTTGCGAAATCAGAGTGAAGTCCCAGTGTGATTGTATATGCTGTAGACCTGTTGTGAATTCAGATAGGAGTGCCAGTGTGACTGTATGTGCTGTATACCTGTTGTGAAATCAGAGTGGAGTCCCAATGTGACTGTATATGCGGTAGACCTGTTGTGAAATCTGAGTGGAGTGCCAGTGTGAATGTGTATCCTGTAGACCTGTTGTGAAATCAGAGTGGAGTGCCAGTGTGACTGTGTATGCTGTAGACTTGTTGTGAAATCAGATAGGACTGCCAGTGTGACTGTGTATGCTGTAGACCTGTTGTGAAATCAGATAGGAGTGCCAGTTTGACTGTATATGCTGTAGATCTGTTGTGAAATCAGAGTGGAGTCCCAGTGTGACTGTGTAAGCTGTAGACCACTTGTGACATCAGATAGCACTGCCAGTATGACTGCATATGCTGTAGACCTTTTGTGAAATCAGAGTGGAGTCCCAGAGTGACTGTGTATGCTGTAGACCTGTTGTGAAATCAGATAGGAGTGCCAGTGTGAATGTGTATGCTGTAGACCTGTTGTGAAATTAGATCGGATGGCCAGTGAGTCTGTGTATGCTGTAGACCTGTTGTGAAATCAGATAGGAGTGCCAGTGTGACTGTGTATGCTGTAGACCTGTTGTGAAATCAGAGTGGAGTGCCAGTGTGACTGTGTATGCTGTAGACCTGTTGTGAAATCTGAGTGGAGTGCCAGTGTGACTGTGTATGCTGTAGACCTGTTGTGAAAGCACAGTGGAGTGCTAGTGTAACTGTATATGCAGTAGACCTGTTGTGAAATCAGAGTGGAGTGCCAGTGTGACTGTATATGCTGTAGACATGTTGTGAAATCAGAGTGGAGTGCCAGTGTAACTGTGTATGCTGTAGACCTGTTGCTCAAGCAGAGTGGAGTGCCAGTGTGACTGTATATGCTGTAGACCTGTTGTGAAATCAGAGCTGAGTCCCAGTGTGACTGTGTATGCTGTAGACCTGTTGTAAAATCAGAGTGGAGTGCCAGTGTGACTGTGTATGCTGTAGACCTGTTGTGAAATCAGATAGTAGTGCCAGTGTGACTGTATATGCTGTAGACCTGTTGTGAAATCAGAGTGGATTCCCAGTGTGACTCTGTATGCTGTAGACCTGTTGTGAAATCAGAGTGGAGTCCCAGTGTGACTGTGTATGCTGTAGACCTGTTGTGAAATCAGATAGGAGTGCCAGTGTGACTGTGTATGCTGTAGACCTGTTGTGAAATCAGATAGGAGTGCCAGTGTGACTGTGTATGCTGTAGACCTGGTGTGAAATCAGAGTGGAGTGCCAGTGTGACTGTGTATGCTGTAGACCTGTTGTGAAATCAGAGTGGAGTGCCAGTGTGACTGTGTATGCTGTAGACCTGTTGTGAAATCTGAGTGGAGTGCCAGTGTGACTGTGTATGCTGTAGACCTGTTGTGAAAGCAGAGTGGAGTCCCAGTGTGACTGTATATGCTGTAGACCTGTTGTGAAATCAGATAGGAGTGCCAGTGTGACTGTATATGCTGTAGACCTGTTGTGAAATCAGAGTGGAGTCCCAATGTGACTGTATATGCGGTAGACCTGTTGTGAAATCAGAGTGGAGTGCCAGTGTAACTGTGTATCCTGTAGACCTGTTGTGAAATCAGAGTGGAGTGCCAGTGTGACTGTGTATGCTGTAGACCTGTTGTGAAATCAGTTAGGACTGCCAGTATGACTGTGTATGCTGTAGACCTCTTGTGACATCAGATAGGAGTGCCAGTTTGACTGTGTATGCTGTAGACCTGTTGTGAAATCAGAGTGGAGTCCCATTGTGACTGTGTATGCTGTAGACCTGTTGTGAAATCAGATAGGAGTGCCAGTGTGAATGTGTATGCTGTAGACCTGTTGTGAAATCAGATAGTATTGCCAGTGAGACTGTGTATGCTGTAGACCTGTTGTGAAATCAGATAGGAGTGCCAGTGTGACTGTATATGCTGTAGACCTGTTGTGAAATCAGAGTGGAGTGCCAGTGTGACTGTGTATGCTGTAGACCTGTTGCTCAAGCAGAGTGGAGTGCCAGTGTGACTGTATATGCTGTAGACCTGTTGTGAAATCAGAGCTGAGTCCCAGTGTGACTGTGTATGCTGTAGACCTGTTGTGAAATCAGATAGGAGTGCCAGTGTGACTGTGTATGCTGTAGACCTGTTGTGAAATCAGATAGGAGTGCCAGTGTGACTGTGTATGCTGTAGACCTGTTGTGAAATCTGAATGGAGTGCCAGTGTGACTGTGTATGCTGTAGACCTGTTGTGAAAGCACAGTGGAGTGCTAGTGTAACTGTATATGCTGTAGACCTGTTGTGAAATCAGAGTGGAGTGCCAGTGTGACTGTATATGCTGTAGACCTGTTGTGAAATCAGAGTGGATTCCCAGTGTGACTCTGTATGCTGTAGACCTGTTGTGAAATCAGAGTGGAGTCCCAGTGTGACTGTGTATGCTGTAGACCTGTTGTGAAATCAGATAGGAGTGCCAGTGTGACTGTGTATGCTGTAGACCTGTTGTGAAATCAGATAGGAGTGCCAGTGTGACTGTGTATGCTGTAGACCTGTTGTGAAATCAGAGTGGAGTGCCAGTGTGACTGTGTATGCTGTAGACCTGTTGTGAAATCTGAGTGGAGTGCCAGTGTGACTGTATATGCTGTAGACCTGTTGCAGCAGGAGGCAAACTGCAATAGATCCAGGTCCTAGCTCAGGAAGGACTCAATTCTAGCCATTACCAAACACTCAAAGCACTTCATTATGGTAGATGTGTGTGTTACCAGTTGATAACTTAAAGATGGGTAACTTTGAAGGTATGAGATGTGAATTAGCTAAGATAGACTGTCAAATGATACTTAAAGGGTTGACGGTGGATTTGCAATGGCAAGCATTTAAAGATCACATGTATGAACTACAACAATTGTTCATCCCAGTTTGGCAAAGGGAATAAACCAGGGAAGGTAGTGCACCCGTGGCTGACAAGGGAAATTAGGGTTAGTATCAAGTCCAAAGAAGAAACATATAAATTAGCAAAAAAAAAAAGCGGCCCACCTGAGGACTGGGAGAAATTCAGAAACCAGCAGAGGAGGACAAAGGGCTTAATTAGGAAAGGGAAAAAAGATTATGAGAGAAAGCTGGCAGGGAACATAAAAACTGACTTTAAAAGCTTTTATAGCTACGTGAAAAAAGAAAAAGATTGATCAAGACAAATGTAGGTCCTTTACAGTCAGAAACAGGTGAATTGTTCATTGGGAACAAAGACAAGGCAGACCAATTGAATAACTACTTTGGTTCTGTCTTCACTAAGGAGGACATAAATAACCTTCCGGAAATAGTAAGGGACCGAGGGTCTAGTGAGATGGAGGAACTGAGGGAGATACATGTTAGTAGGGAAGTGGTGTTTGGTAAATTGAAGGGATTAAAGGCAGATAAATCCCCAGGGCCAGATGGTCTGCATCCCAGAGTGCTTAAGGAAGTAGCCCAAGAAATACTGGATGCAGTAGTGATAATTTTTCAAAACTCCTTAGATTCTGGATTAGTTCCTGAGGATTTGAGGGTGGCTAATGTAACCCCACTTTTTAAAAAAGGAGGGAGAGAAAAACCGGGGAATTATAGACCAGTTAGTCTGACATAAGTTGTGGGAAAATGCCAGAGTCGGTTATGAAAGATGTGATAACAGCACATTTGGAAAGAGGTGAAATCATCGGACAAAGTCAGCATGGATTTGTGAAAGAAAAATCATGTCTGACGAATCTTATAGAATTTTTTGAAGATGTAACTAGTAGAGTGGATAGGGGAGAGCCAGTGGATGTGGTATATTTAGATTTTCAACAGGCTTTTGACAAGGTCCCACACAGGAGATTAGTGTGCAAACTTAAAGCACACGGTATTGGGGGTATGGTATTGATGTGGATAGAGAATTTGTTGGCAGACAGGAAGCAAAGAGTGGGAGTAAATGGGACCTTTTCAGAATGGCAGGCAGTGACTAGTGGGGTACCGCAAGGCTCAGTGCCGGATCCCCAGTTGTTTACAATATATATTCATGATTTAGACGAGGGAATTAAATGCAGCATCTCCAAGTTTGCGGATGACACGACGCTGGGCGGCGGTGTTAGCTGTGAGGAGGATGCTAAGAGGATACAGGGTGACTTGGATAGGTTAGGTGAGTGGGCAAATTCATGGCAGATGCAATTTAATGTGGATAAATGTGAGGTTATCCACTTTGGTTGCAAGAACAGGAAAACAGATTATTATCTGAACGATGGCCGCTTAGGAAAAGGGGACATGCAACGAGACCTGGGTGTCATTGTACACCAGTCATTGAAGGTGGGCATGCAGGTACAGCAGGCGGTGAAAAAGGCAAATGGTATTTTGGCATTCATAGCAAAAGGATTTGAGTACAGGAGCAGGGAGGTTCTACTGCAGTTGTACAAGGCCTTTTTCACCTAGACTATTGTGTGCCGCACCTAGAATATTGTGTGCAGTTTTGGTCTCCTAATCTGAGGAAAGACATTCTTGCCATAGAGGGAATACAAAGAAGGTTCACCTGGTTGATTCCTGGGATGGCAGGACTTTCATATGAAGACAGACTGGATCGACTAGGCTTATATTCACTGGAATTTAGAGGATTGAGGGGGGATCTTATTGAAACGTATAAAATTCTAAAGGGATTGGACAGGCTAGATGCCGGAAGATTGTTTCCGATGTTGGGGAAGTCCAGAACAAGTGGTCACAGTTTAAGGATAAAGGGGAAGCCTTTTAGGACCGAGATGAGGAAAAACTTCTTCACACAGAGAGTGGTGAATCTGTGGAATACTCTGCCACAGGAAACAGTTGAGGCCAGTTCATTGGCTATATTTAAGAGGAAGTTAGATATGGCCGTTGTGGCTAAAGGGATCAGGGGGTATGGAGAGAAAGCAGGTACAGGGCTCTGAGTTGGATGATCAGCCATGATTATACTGTATGGCGGTGCAGGCTCAAAGGGCCGAATGGCCTACTCCTGCATCTATTTTCTATGTTTCTATAATCACTGAGGCAGCTCACTTGGCTCTTCTTGAGCACCGGTATGATTGCTGCCTTTTTGAATGAGTTAGGAACTGTAATGTTTTGTAACTCCTGAAAAACTAATCAAAAGAAAAACACGGGATCCAGAACATGTGCTGACTTAGATTTTCTTTAGTGAGGCGCTCACATATGACGCAGTGGCATAATAATGAATGCCATTCACATAGTTTTACATATACCTCATAATGAATAATGTAAACAAAGAATGCCTATTCAAATGATATACTTTCAATATTACTCAAATAATAAATACAGTACACTTCTCCCTGCTTAGCTGTAAACTGCACCTCAATACAGAATACATCTCAACTCAAATACGTAACGTATTGCTCTCTAGTCATCTTATATACAAAGTATACTATATAATATAACTAATATATATAGGCATCCAATTTTTAAATTGTGCCATAATGTAATATATCTTAGTCCATTCATATTCCAGAATGACAGCTCCCAGCTAGGATGGTACAAAAACTCTCAATCCCCACATAAGTCAACTCCCATCAAAGGCAAATTCATCCTGGCACTGGTAAAAATGGGGGAATTAGAATTTCTGCTGCATATTGCCACCATTTTGGGTGGCCATGTACACCTGAAACAGTTTAGTGTCTTTTCTGATTTCCCTTTGGATCATCTCTGCTGTAATAGTGAGACTTGCATGAGGGAAAATACAGCAAGAGGAGTGTCCTCTATTCTAAAGTTTTCAGGTATTTCCCTTTAGAACATAGAATAGTATAGCACATTACAGGCCCTTCGGCCCACAATGTTGTGCCGACTCTCAAAACCTGCCTCCCATATAACCCCCCACCTTAAATTCCTCCATATACCTGTCTAATAGTCTCTTACACTTCACTAGTGTATCTGTCTCCACCACTGACTCAGGTAGTGCATTCCATGCACCAACCACTCTCTGAGTGAAAAACCTTCCTCTAATAATCCCCCTTGAACTTCCCTCCCCTTACCTT
This sequence comes from Hemitrygon akajei, assembly GCF_048418815.1. Lineage (NCBI taxonomy): Eukaryota > Metazoa > Chordata > Chondrichthyes > Myliobatiformes > Dasyatidae > Hemitrygon > Hemitrygon akajei. The sequence continues at coordinate 113,520,141 of NC_133127.1, forward strand.
AAAGCCATGTCCTCTTGTTCTGAGCAGTGGTGCCCTGGGGAAGAGGCTGGTTGTCCACTCTGTCTATTCCTCTTAATATCTTGTACACCTCTATCATGTCTCCTCTCATCCTCCTTCTCTCCAAAGAGTATAGCCCTAGCTCCCTTAATCTCTGATCATAATCCATTCTCTCTAAACCAGGCAGCATCCTGGTAAATCTCCTCTGTACCCTTTCCAATGCTTCCACATCCTTACTATAGTGAGACGACCAGAACCAGACACAGTTTCCAACGGTAAACTAGGCAATCCATCAGCATTTCCATGATTAGATGTCCACTTAATTTTATTTTGTCCTCCGAGAAACAGAGCTCATTTCTGAATCTGGCTAAAGTATGGCTGCCATTGGGAGCTGAATGTCCAAGGATATACAGTGTATCAGAAAAATAGGTTAGTAAGCAGAGGGGTGGTGTGGCTCTGTGTATAAGAAATAATATTAAATCATTAGAAAGAGATGACATAGGATTGAAAGGTGTTGAGTCACTATGGCAAGGGTAAAAGGACCCTAATGGCAGTTGTATACAGGCCTCCAAACAGCAGCCGGGATGTGGATTACAAATTACAGCAGGAGATAGAAAAGGAATGTCAGAAAGGCAATGTCTTGATAATCGTTGGGGATTTTAACATGAAAGTGAATTGGGAAAACCAGGCCAGTAGTGGACCTCAAGAAAGAGAAATTGTAGAACATCTAAGGGATGGCTTTTTAGAACAACTTGTTGTTGAGCCTACTAGGGGATCGGCTGTGCTGTATTGAGTGTTGTGCAATGACCTGGAGGTGATAAAAGAGCTTAAGTTTAAGGAACCCTTATGGAACAGTGGTCACAATACGATCGAGTTCACATTGAGATTTGAGAGGGAAAAAATAATAACCAATGTGTCGGTATTTCAGTGGAATAAAGGAAATTACAATGGCATGAGAGGGGAACTGGCTGAAGTTGACTGGAAAGGGACATTTGCAGGAAGGACAGCAGAGCAGCAATGGCTGGATTTTCTGTGAAAAATGAGGGAAGTACAAGACAGATATATTCAATATAAGAAGAAATTTTCAAAGGGTAGGACACTACTGGGACTGACAAGTGAAGTCAGAGCCAAAGTAAAAGCAAAAGAGAGGGCATACTAGGAAGCCAAAGTTAGTGGGAAGATAGAGGATTGGGAAGCTTTTAAAAACTTGCAGAAGGAAACTAAGAAAGTCATTTGGAAGGAAAAGATGAATTATGAGAGGAAGCTGGCGACTAATATCAAAGAAGATATTAAAAGCTTTTTAAGTACATAAAGGGTAAAAGAGAGTTGTGGGTAGATACAGGACCAATACAAGATGACGCTGGAGATATTGTAATAAGAGATGCAGAGATGGCAGAGGAACTGAATGTGTAGCTTGCATCAGTCTTCACAGTGGAAGACGTCTACAGTATACTGGAAATTCAAGAGTGTCAGGGAAGTGAAGTTTATGCAGTGAAAATTACAATTGAGAAGATGCTCAGGAAGCTTAATGGTCTGAGTGTGGATAAATCTCCCGGACCCGATGGAATACACCCTTGGGTTCTAAAGGAAGTAGCTGGAGAGATTATGGAGGCACTAATGATGATCTTTCAAGAATTGATAGATTCTGGCATTATACCGGTTGACTGGAAAATTGCAAATATTACTCCGCTATTTAAGAAGGGTGGGAGGCAGCAGAAAGGAAGCTATAGACCTGTTAGCCTGACATCAGTGGTTGGGAGGTCATTGGAATTGATTGTTAGGGATGAGATTACAGAGTACCTGGAGGCACATGACAAGATAGGCCAAAACCAGCATGGTTTCCTGAAAGGCAAATCCTGCCTGACAAACCTACTGCAATTCTTTGAGGAAATTACAAGCAGGGTAGACAAAGGAGATGCAGTAGACATGGTGTACTTGGATTTTCCGAAGGCCTTTGACAAGGTGCCATACATGAGGCTGCATAAGAGTCCATGGAATTACAGGGAAGTTACTAGCATGGGTGGACCATTGGCTGGTCAGGAGAAAACAGAGAGTGGGGATAAAGGGATCTTATTCTGGTTGGCTGCCCGTTACCAGTGGAGTTCCACAGGGGTTGGTGTTGGGACTGCTGCTTTTTGCAATGAATGTCAATGATTTGGACTACAGTATTAATGGATTTGTGGTTAAATTTGCTGATGATACAAAGATAGGTGGAGGAGTGGGTAGTGTTGAGGAAACAGAAAGCCTGCAGAGAGACTTAGTTTAGGGGAATGGGCAAATAAGTGGCAAATAAAATACAATGTAGGAAAGTGTATGATCATGCACTTTGGTGGAAGAAATGAATGGGCAGTCTATTATTTAGATGAGGAGAGATTTCAAAATGCAAAGATTCAAAGGGACTTAGAAGTCCTTGTGCAAATACTCCAAAGGTTAACCTCCAGGCTGAGTTGGTTGTGAAGAAGGCGAATGCAATGTTGGCATTCATTTCTAGAGGTATAGAATTAAAGAGCAGGGATGTGATGTTGAGGCTCTATAAGGCACTAGTGAGACCACACTTGGAGTATTAGGTGCAGTTTTGGGCTCCTTATTTTAGAAAGGATATACTGACATTCGAGAGGATTCAGAGAAGAGTCACGAGAATGATTCCAGGAATGGAAGGGTTATTGTATGAGGAACGTTTGGTGGCTCTTGGGCTGTATTCCCTGGAGTTCAGGAGAATGACGGGGGATCTCATAGAATTCATGACGGGGGATTCATGACGGGGGATCTCATGTATTCCCTGGAGTTCAGGAGAATGACGGGGGATTCCGAATGTTAAAAGGCCTGAACTGATTAGATATGGCAAAGTTATCTCCCATGGTAGGAGAGTCTAGGACAAGAGAGCACAACTTCAGGATTGAGGGATGTCCATTTAGAAAAGAGATGCGGAGAAATTACTTTAGTCAGAGGGTGGTAAATCTGTAGAATTTGTTGCCACTAGTGACTGTGGAAGCCAAGTCATTGGGTATATTTAAGGTAGAGATAGATAGGTTCTTGATTAGCCAGGGCATCAAAGGGTATAGGGTGAGAGCAGGGGAGTGGGGATGACTGGAATAATGGGAGCAGCCCATGATTGAATGGCAGAGCAGACTCAATGGGCTGAATGGCCTACTTCTGCTCCTATATCTTATGGGCTCATGGTAATTTGTGCTGCTGCTGTTAGTGGAACACTCTTCTGTGGTCTGAAATTGGTCACCAATGGTTGATGATCAGTAATGAGGGTAAACTCTCTCCCATATAAATACTTGTTGCAATGTTTTACACCCCGAATCAGACTCCAGTGCTCTGTCAATCTGTGTGCAATTTCTCAGCAGCTGAAAGGTAACATGATGCAAAGACTATAGGGAATTCACTTCCACCACTCATAACATGACATGACTGCACCTACAGAATGAGGTGAGGCATCACAGGCAAGCTTCACGACAATGTGGATCATAATGAATGTCTTATGCTACCATTTCCTTTAGCTTTCAGACAGCACCCTCACACTGCTTTGTTCATTGCCATTTCTTCCCATTTTGCAGCAATGAGTTCAGGGGGTAAGGCACAGTAGCCAAGTTTGGCAGGAAACTGGTATATGATTTGCCAAATACTAAAAAGGATCACAACTTTGACATGTCCTTTGGCCTTGGGGCATCCACCACTGCTTGAATTTTCACAATATACTTGTGTAATCTTGTGCATGAATGGTGTCATTACAGTAAGTGATACTTGGTTTGAAGATCTCACACTTGTTGTGTTGTGCTCTGAGCCTATAATCTTTTAATCTTTTCAACAATGTCTTGAGATTTTGGAGATCCTTGCCAGTAACAATATTGTCATCCAGGTAACACTGAGTGCCTGGGCAGCCTTGTAGCATGTGGTCCATTATTTTGTGCTAGACTGAAGATGCAGATGCTACTCCAGAAATAAGCCTATTATAGTGATAAAGCCCTTTGTGAGTGTTTCTGGTAAGAAACACTTCAGACTTCTCTCTCTATTTTCACCTGTAATTAGTCCTCATTTATGTCCACTTTGCTGAAGTGATTCCCTCCAGAAAGGTTTGTAAAGATATCCTCTGTCCTGGGCAGAGATTATTGATCTACTTTCAGTACTGGGTTGATGGAGATCCAAAAATCACCACAGATCTTGACAGACCCACCCTTTTTGGCTACTATGGCCTCTGCCATTGTACATGGACTCCACTCAACCATGGAAAGAATTCCTTCAGCTTCAGTGGGATCTAAAACTTTGGTGTGGCATTTTCATTTAGCACTATTTTACCCTTGCTATGTTTGGGTTTTCCATGCCATCCTTGAAACTACTATACCTTTCTTAATTCGCATTCAGTTGACTCTATTTCAGGGATGTTGCATGCAGATGGTGGATGGATCTCCAATCAAGTTGTAGTTGTCTCAGCCACTCATAGCCTCACAACGCTGGCCCTCTTGTTTTTACCAGCAAGCCCAATGTGAATTGTTGTTTGTTGTATTTCACTGTTTTAAATATCATTCTCACAGGAGTTACCTTTTATTCAGTACAAGTTCCTAGTTGGATATCTGCAGGCTTCATTTCAGTATCTTTGAAATGCTTTTCAAAATCACTTTGTGGAATGACTGAAACAGCCGAGCCAGTGCCCAATTCCATTTTAATTAATTTGCCATTCATTTCTGGTGTAAGCCATATTACTTGCCTATCGTTATTTTTTACTTTGTAAATCTCAAGGTTTCTCAGTCCAGTGTCACTCTCATCGTTATCATATTTTTCATCAACAGCTTACAAATTAGAGCTCTTTTTGAAACTGCAACTTGAATTTTTCATCTTTTTCCCTTCCCTGTGCAGTACATTCAATTTTGTCTGCCTGACTTGTCCTTTGTATGAGTCCTACTTTTGTATTTTGCATCTTCTGTAAGTTTTGCCTTTAAACATGCATTGTTCTGGTGTATGTGAGCCCCTTTCAGAATGGTAATACAATTTGTTCAGGCAGGCAAGTTTCAGTTTAGATGCTATAATTTTGTTCATACTCACTTTCATTCCCCACTGTAACTCAATTGTGTCTCTGGCTAAAGTTTCCATTGTTACAGCAATTTCAACTGCTCTTTTAAATGAGAGTTCTGCTTCAGTTAGGAGCCATTTTTGAAAGCTTTCTTATAAGATTCCACAAACTGAATAATCTCTAGGTGCATCATTAAGCCCATCATTGAACTGACAATGCTTCTGGTAATTTCATTTCAGCCATGTAAACTGAAATGGACTCCCCTTCCTTTGGATTCTGCTTATGAAACCTAAAGTGTTCTGCATTCAACAATGGCTTCAGTTCTAAATGTTCCTGCATTACCTTTGCGGTATCAGTACAGCTCATTTTAACAAGTTTTGTTCTCAGTAAACTATGTTTTTGCACCTATTGCATTCAGCAAAACTGGCACTCATTTCTTATTCACTGTTCCATTTCTTTAAAATACTGTTCAATTTGTTCAGTATGCATCATCCAGTTATCTGTTGAGCAATCAAACATGTCTATCTTTTCATTGTAGCTATCCATTTCAGCTTTTTAAAATTTATTATTCTTATTGTCATTATTATTAATAATATTTATACTCAATTATATGAATTTATCCTTTATGAACCTGTGAATTTCTGCCATTTTCTGTTTTTTTTTTAAAAAACTTGTATATCACTCTCCCCTTCCAAAGTAAAACGTGCTGTGCTTTAACAGGTAGGTATTCTTCTCGGGTTCATTTTAAAACTTACACTTTGCCACTGTTATGTTTTTGTAACTCTGGAAACTAACTGTTAGAAAGGCACAGGAGCTGGGATATGTGTCTACTTAGTGTTCTTTAGTGAGGCGCACACGTATATCATGGTGATGTAATGTCATGTGCCATTTACATATTACCCATAATGTATTATATAAACAAAGAATGCACAGTCTGACAATATATTACTTAATTATTAGTGAAAACTGAAATACATTACAGAAATCTCAGAATGCAGCAATGAGAGATTGAAGATGCCCTTGAACACTCCAGCCAGTTATGAGGCACAGATCTTCAATGCTCAGCTAGGTGCACCATCAGGGCCTGACACCTTGTGAAGATCCACTCTTTTGGAGGATGTTCTGAAGACTACTTCCATGACAAAGGTGATCAGGCCATTAGAGATTCTGGTGGAATTAAAATGATTGTAATATTATTTCCCCTTTCAATGCATACATAAAAAGCACTGGGCTCATTTGGGGAGTAAAACATCATGATACCATATTAGGTTTTACTTTCCTTTAGTCTTCATGGAAATAAACCTGACACAAATTGTGCTGAATCCACAAAATTATAATTGTCTATGATTGGGAAAATTCATTTCATGGGCAACAAACACCAGAGAGCATAGACCTTTATTTCATCAGCTAGAACTGAATTCAAACCCCGGAGATGTCAGACAATGTCATGAAGCTATGCTCCTGATACAGGGACTCACAACACAGGAGCACAATTTGGATGGTTAGTTACATGGCTCAGAATGTTAGGTTTATGGTGCATTTGATTTGTCAATCCACACATATCTCTGAGAGATTTCATGATAGGAGTCTTGATAAGTGTGCCAATTGTATCACCACCTGCATTCAAAAGTACTCCTGCAATCTTGTAATTAAATATTGTTTCCTGCTACCGCACTGCCCTTGTAAAATAAATGGTGAAGTACATCTCTAGTTATTTGAAATGAGGCTAAAAATGCACTGCCGCTTCCAAAGTTCCTTTCCTTTTGAAATAATAGTTGATGCTAGATATTGTATGTGCACTTTGAAGATACCAAATATATCAATTATGCAAATAGCCATATTCTAAAAAATGTCTGAGAATTTAGGATATAAATATTGCAGCAGAATTACAGATTGCATGAAAGGAAATAATATCAAAAATGTTGACTGATTGTAACGACTGGTTTACTGAAAAGAAAATCAAAGATTGTTCTTTTAAAATATTGAAATGCACAAACTATGAATGTCAATTCTAAAACTCTATAATTTGTTTTAGAGTGAGAAATTGTCACTTACAAAGCAATTTGGTTCAGTGCTAACACACAGGAATTATTCCTAATTGAGTTTGCTTTGCAATTGAGATTCCTACATTGGCAAATAAGAAATGAATTTCAACTCAGTATGTTTGGAAAATTTAAAAGGTGTTTGACAATCATGAAAAAAACAACCTTTTGCATGTGGCTGAGTTTAATGTGGAGAGACAAAATGACCAGAAAGGAAATGGCCGCATTGCTGTCAAAACATCTGATCAGCTGTGACAGGCAATTAGTGCCAAGGACAGGACAAATGTTAAGAAGCAACATCAAATTATGCAAATATTAGCTTCCTAATGCTGAATATGAAAACAGAAAAAGCAAACTGGATGGAATTGAATGGTCAGCTTAACAAACAAAAGTAGGAGTGATGGAAGGCAGGAAACAACAGGAATGATTTTGCATTTTTCTAGCATTCTTGACTCAATGGTAACAGCTGTCCTCTGGCTCACATTTTTCTGCATTTAAATCAAAATCAAGAGACTTCAGCAAATTATTTGAGAAGATACTTCTCAACACTATTGCAGAAGTGACATACACTGTCTTTCAAATTGAAATCAAAAATCATAGGTCACAAAACCTTGAAGCCCGGTCTGCTTTGTCATCGACTTCATTAAATAATATACATCCAGTAACCACATTATTGGGTACATCTGCTTATTAATGTAAACATATAAACAGCCAAGCATATGGCAGCAGCTCAATCCATAAGAGCATGCAGACATGGTCAAGAGGTTCAGTTGGTGTTCAGACCAAACATCAGAATGGGGAAGAAACGTGATCTAAGTGACTTTGACTGTGGAATGATTCTTCATGCCAAATGGAGTGGTTTGAGTGTCTCAGAAACTGTTGACCTGGTATTTTCAGATGCAACAGTATTAGAGTTTGCAGTGAATATTGCAAGAAATAAATAAACAGCGAGCGGCAGTTCTGTGGGTGAAAATGCCTTCTTAATGAGAGAAGTTAGAGGAAAATGGCCAAACTGATTCAAGCTGATAGGAAGGCAACAATAACTCAAGTAGCCACATGTTACGACAGTGGTGTGCAGAAGAGCATCACAGAATGCACAATACGTTAAACTTTGAAGTGGATGGGCTACAGCAGCAGAAGACCATGACCATAAATTCAGTAACACACACAAAATGCTGGAGGAACTCAGCAGACCAGGCAGCATCTATGGAAATGAATAAACAGTCTATGTTTTGGGCTGAGGCTCTTCACCATTCCTGTCGCAGGGTATTGGCCTGAGCCATGGACTATTTATTCTTTTCTGTAGATGCTGCCTGACTTGCTGAGTTCCTTCAGCATTTTGTGTGTGTTCCTTGGATTTCCAGCATCTGCAGATTTTCTTGTGAATGTACACCCAGTGGCCACTTTATTAGATTCAGAAGGCACATAATAAAGTGGCCACTGCCTGTAAAAGTTATAACACAGGAGGACTTCACCCCATCACAACCACTGGTGTCATGGCTGACAATGTGCATCAGATCCACTTTCTCAGCCTACTCTCATTTCCTCTTCATCCCTTAGTGTTCGAAAATTGCTGAAATGGGTGTACATAAAAAATTTCATTTCATAATTTAAGGAAGGTTAGAGGAGTTTTCCTCAATATCCAACCCAAAAAAGTATATCTGACCTAATAACATCAGGGGATATGTCTGACTGGATTTTCTTGCAGAGAGCCAATGCAGACTTGATATGTTAAATGTCATTTATTTATGCTGTAACAAAAAGGATTTTCTATAATATCTTTTCTCCAAAGAGTGTCCAAAAGTGAAAAACTGTATCCTATAATACTATTTCTATTTTTCTTGCTTTCATTCCGTGTTTCTATAAAATTCTGAAGAATAGTGTTCTGGAATGTATTTGGGTCTTTACTATCAATATCAGTTGTCCATGCTTTCTTAAAGAGTTCTTTTTTTGAAGGAGGATCCACAGAATATTTCTACCATTGACAAAATAAAATCATATCATTTGATTAGTTACTGCAGAGGAATATATGGTATTTAGAAGAGAGATATGATCACAAGACAGACACAGGTTAAGGAAATTATTTAGTACATCTTAGTTAATCCCATTTTCCAGGAATGAATAAAGGTAGTGTTTCATGTGTTAGAGTGCCTTGCTAATCACCTTAACTTTGCAAGTATTTTCTAGGATAAAGAAATTCGGCTAAAGACATCATTAGTTGTCTCATTGTGTTTCCTATCTGACTGACATAATTTGGAGTTTTAATGTACAAATTATAAACTTTCACCAATTACAATACAGTTAGAATTTGTTTCTATTTATAGATACACTCTGGTGACTTTAGGAAATCGAACTCTGCAATTTCAGAACTGTCCATAGAAAGCTTGGCCGATTTAAGTGCCAGGCCAGCTGAAAAGGTCAGGGTGTTGAGGCAGGAGGTGAGGGATGGGCTCGTGTTCAGCTGGCTGCTCTGCAAGGTTTACTCATCTGTGCACTGAACTGAGGCTGTGGCCTGCAACTAACGGGCTCCTGGATTGGCTGCAGTGAAGACTGGCTTCATGGCTCTGAACTCACTTTTGGTGAGCTTCAGTTCTGAAAGTTATTTCATTACAGACAGACAGACAGACATACTTTATTGATCCCGAGGGAAATTGGGTTTCGTTACAGTCGCACCAACCAAGAATAGTGTAGAAATATAGCAATGCAAACCATAAATAATTAAATAAACAAATTAAATAATTAAATAACAACAAGTAAATTACACCAAGTCCATAAATAATTAAATAATAATAAGTAAATTATGCCAATTACATTTCACTGTTTGCACAATTTGTTTCTTTTTTGCACATTGGATGTTTGACTGTCTTTTTTAAAGGTTTCTATTAAGTTTTCTTGTGGCTGCCTGTAAAGAGATGAATCTCAAGGTCATATAATGTGTAAATACTTTGACAATAAATGTACTTTGAACTTTAACCTTGGACCTTAGTCAGGGAGAGGAAATTGATGTTGGGTCACTTATGCTTCTAGCAGGTTGGGAGGAATTTGAGACGGAGTGTTTGATGGGAGCTGCCCAGTGCCTTGCAATGCCTGCAGTGGACAGTACAGTTTTCACAGAACAGGATTTCCTGCTCCCAGACAGGCCATAAATTTTACACCAGGTCTAAAGTTTTGATTTTCAAATAACTTTCTCACAAATCAACCAAACACATTGTTGATGCATTGAAGGTGATTGTGACCTTTTTTATTGATGCCTGCCTTCACCAAAAGACAGCTAGCAAGCGATGGAAAGTGGATCATGTTTTCTAGTGTAGTTTTGTGCATCGGAGCAGGTTGCTAGTGAACCTACCACAAAAATTTCCAAATATATCTAAACATATAGGGTGAGTCAAGTTGATCCTTAACTTTTCTCTTGTGGATCTTGAGTGCAAAGCTCTCCTGTCATATGTTTAATGGAATAAGTCCACGTTACTTGTAGCTCAGCCTCCGAATATGCACAAAATATGAAGCTTCTGAATTACAAGCATCATAGATTAAACAATAGTTCTGAAGATTAGCTCTACTCCTCCATGAAGTTTGCTGGATGTTAGGAAAATAGCATAATAAGTTTGGGAAATATACTGAAGCACTGACACAACTTTGTTCATCACTGAAGTTGGCTCTGTTGTAAATCCATTAGTTTGTATCACTGCTTGTATGCTGTCCTTGAGAAATCCTAAAATAATGTTTCTTTTGGCAGCCAAATTTGAAAGAGTGTTCCACATTCACTCTTGATTAATGGAGTCAAAGAGTTTAGTGAGTTTGTTAGATTTGGGCTGGTGCTGCCTTTTGATTTTCTTGGAGCAGCTACACGGTGAAGATTATGTCTGCTCTGCTGATTATGATGGGTTCCACAATACGATGTATGGAGCAGCTCTTTGCAAATGAAAGAAGGAAGCAGCTTGGTGAGAGAATTTAATGTGACAAGCCACAGCCTCTTTCAGAACCCTAGGGTGCAGTACATCTGGCCTGGGTGACATATATACCCTTAGGCCTTTCAGCTTTTTGAGCACCTTCTCCCTTGTAGAATTACCTGCACCCATTTCTCTTCCCTCACACTCTTCAACAACTGACACACTGCTACTGTCTTCTACAGTGAAGTATGACACAAAATACTCATTTAGTTCATCTACTGTCTCCTTGTCCCCCGTTATTATTTCCGAGGCCTCATTTTCTAGTGGTCCTATATCCACTCTCATTGCTCCTTTATTTTTTACATACTTGGAAAAGCTTTTCACATATGTACCTCATCCTGTAAGTATGTTAAGGAACTTCTGTGGAAACCTAGGGGTAAGTTTTCATTCACATAATCATTGCTCTCTCTCTCTCCTTATATACAATATTGTCTCAGTTTGACTGTCAGCTGAATACCAGGAAACTGCTGTTTCATCAGTTACACAGATGAGCAGTATTTAGTCTTTTAATCATCTAGAGTGTCCTGTAACAAGCCAAAGTAATCCACCCATTTCATTTACAAAGGAAGACTATTAAACTATCTCATTTGGTTGGAGTAAACAGCACAGATTTAATTCTAGTATCCTTTTCTCGGAGGATTGTTGTAGACAGCTATTTTTTCTTAAACAATTTAGATATTAATCACCTTTGCAATTACTTCTGAACTTTTGGTGTTATTGCACAGCCGAGACATATTACCTACACTGCACAATTTGATTAAGTTTATTTAATAGTGTTGGAATCTTCCCTCCAGGATTGGGCTATTGGGAGAATGAAAAACAATTAGTCTGATGAGTTGCCAATGGAAAATTGATCCTTTTGTTCACTGATGAAGACAAGAAGTCTTTGTTAACATTCATTTTAAAATAAAACCATTGCAGAGCAATGCTGATGTTGAAAGATTTGTTTTAGCTTTGTATTTTCTATAAACTTATTTTCCAGTCACTCTCTGTATGAATCCAGTGAAGTGCTTTGCATGTTGCAGCTTAGATTTCATAATTATATAGTCTGTTCAAAATATATAGCTCTTCAAAAGAGCCAAGTTACAATGAAAGATAACAAAGTTTATTTTGATTTTTATTACCCAAATCTATTTTAATCAAAGCTGAAATTAATGATAGGAATTGACCTAATGCATCTAAACTAGGTCAGCATATGCACACCTGGAAAATGTACTGTTTTTCTTGTATGGCAGCTTAATGGCCTTTCATTTTCTTCCCTGGTACTTTAGGAAAGGCAGAAAGCTGGAGAGCTTTGATAAAAACTTTAATACTCATACAATACATAAGATTGTATAATTTCCTTAATAAGTAAACCTGGAATCATATCAGGGCAGCTAGGAGCCAGTTATCTTATATCATCCCAGACAGACCTTCCAGAAAAAAAATGCTTTGTCAATCACCTTTGCTCTGTCCACCAGAAAAGCCAGGATCTCCCATTTCAATTTGATTTCCCATTTGCACACTGATGTACAGTAATATCTGTGCATGACCCACTGTCACAATGAGGCCCAACTCAGACTGGCAGAGCATCATCTTATATCCTGTCTGGGTAACCTCCAATTTGATGGCATAAACATCGATTTCTCTAACTTCTGGTAACCACTCCCTTGTTTCCACAATCAACACCCCCCACCCCACACCCCTTTCCAATTCCCCATTGCGGCTACTTTCTCATGACATACCACCCACATACCTACCCATCATCTCCCTCTTTCTCTAAGTCCTTCCCCTTATTCAATGGTCCACAATCCTCTCCTATTAGGTTCTTTCTTCATCCCTTATACCCACCTAACTTGCCCCTCACCTGCCAGCTAGTACTCCTCCTCCCCCAGCCTTTTACTCTGCATTCTGCCCCTTCCTTTTCAGTCCTGCTGAAGGGTCTCAGAAAACAATGTTGACTGTTTATTCTCCTTCATAGATGCTGCCTGACTTGCTGAGTTCCTCCAGCTTTTTGTGTGTATTTCTCTGGATTTCCAGCATCTGTAGAATCTCTTGTGTCTTCGTTTGTATTCTGGGCTCTCTGTTTTTTTTTAAAGTGAGGCTGTTTATTAGCTTTTTGAACTTTGCCTTAATCTTACAAGATCGGTCACTGGAAAAGCCAACATCATGAATTCCACTACGTTATTCAAAGGTCACCCCAATTGTACAGATATTAGCAGAGCTGCCTGAAGTATTCTGACATTCATATTTGTTATGTTTTAGTATGCAAGTCCCATTTTATTGTGACAATATAACAAATATTTGATTTAATGATCTATTAATGATTTTATATTTGAACTTATAATGCTTTTGAAAATAAATGAATTGGCATCAATGTGACATTGGAGATGGGACATGGTCTTCACTTTTGCTACTAGGATTCAGGTTTGGATTTGCCTTACTCCTTTACTCTTCAGTCACCCCCTACCAGTCAATTACTGGACGGTTGATCCTGGAACACAAAGCTGCTCTAAAAGGCATCAGCGCCCTTACTCAGACAGGATTCAATATTGTTATAATGTGATATACAAGCTACTTTACAGAGATATTGAAGCAATTCCATTCTGTGTTTGGAAGGGAAACATCATTGGGCAAAAAGTGCATTTACTGTAACTGGCCCAGCAATGAGTTCTGAAACCTACTTTTTTTCTGAAAGAAACACTCCCCAGTTTGGAAACTGAAAAGAAGCTTCAGGGAAAAAAAACATAAAATGAATAGAATCAACAAATAAAATTTGTTTTGAATTTGTTTGAATAAAAAATTTTGTTTGAATTTGTTTGAATAAAATTGAAGTAATTTCCTAAGAAATTGGAGCAGAAAATTACCAATAATGGTAGTATGCTAGCTGCTCCAAGTTACTTATTCGTCATTGCTAACATAAAATTACACAAGTGTAACTTAACCCAATTTTCAGCGTTTCAACTAGGAAAAGTCATAGCAATTTTCCCTGGATAAACATATGACCTATAATTGACTACTATGTGCTGTCGATATGTGGGGAAGTCCTGTTGGAAGGTTCACCCTTCATTTTATTTATTTCATTTTATTGCTTTAGTATAGAATTGGGGACAATGACTGGATATAATTACTGGTTGTAAAGATGCCATTGTGCACATGGGTGGGAAAACAGCTACTGGTTCAGCTGAAGGACATCAACAGGAATCAAACATTGGATTTATTTTCCATTTTAAAAGCTATGGCTAATTCAAACTTCCTTTCAATTATTCATAGAGTCATAGTGTCATAGAAAAGAACAGCACAGAAACAGGAAGAAAGCCTTCATAAATTGTGGGATTGAGTTTAGGAGCCAAGAGTAATGTTGCTGTTATTTAGGACCCTGGTCAGACCCCAATTGGAGTACTGAGCTCAGTACTGGTTGCCTCACAAGAGGAAGGATGTAGAAACTACAGAAGAGATTTACAAGGATGTTGCCTGGATTGGGGAGCATACTTTAGGAGATTAGGTTGAGTGAACTCGGTCTTTTTTCCTTGGAGTGACAGAGGATGAGAGGTGACCTGGTAGAGGTGTATAAGGTGATGAGAGGCATTGATCATGTGAATTTTTCCCAGGATGAAATGGCTAGCACAAGAGGGCACAGTTTTAAGGTGCTTAGAAGCAGGTACAGAGGAGATGTCAGGGGTAAGTTTTTTTTAATGCAGAGAGTGGTGAGTGCATGGAATGGGCTGCTGGCAATGATAGTGGAGGCGGATACAATAAGGTTTGTACAAAAAAATATAAAAACAGATAGCAAAAGTTTTTATAAATATATAAAGCAGAAGAGAATTGCTAAAGTCAATATAGGACCCTTGGAAGATGAGAAGGGGAAATTGATATTGCCTGATAAGGAAATGGCTGAGGCATTGAATGACTATTTTGTGTTGGTCTGCACAGTATAGAGGACACGTCTAATATGTCAAAGAAGGATGTTATGGATGAAATGCGAGGTGAGGACCTCAATAAAATCACTGTCACTAAAGAGATAGTGATGAGAAAACTAGAGGGCTTGAAGGTAGATAAGTCCCATGGACCTGATGGGATGCATCCCGGGGTGCTGAAGGAATTGGCAGAGGTTATAGTAGACACATTGGTAATCATTTATCAGAACTCTATAGAATCTGAGCAGGTCCTGGCAGATTGGAAAACAGCAAGTGTCACGCCACTTTTTAAAAAAGGATGTAGGCAAAAGACGTGACAACTATAGGCCAGGTAGCTTAACATTAGTAGTTGGGAAAACGCTTGAAGCTGTCATTAAGGAAGAAATAGCGAAACATTTAGAAAGGAGTGGTTCCATTAGACAGACGCAGCATGGATTCAGAAAGGGAAGGTCCTGTTTGCCAAACTTATTGGAGTTCTTTGAGGACAAATTGAGTGCAGTGGATGGGGGGAGCAGGTGGATGTCATATACTTGGATATCGATAAGGTGCCACACAAGAGACATAAGTAAGATACAGATGCATGGAGTTAGAGGAAGTCTATTGGCATGGATAGTGGATTGGTTAACCAATAGAGAGCAGAGACTTGGTATAAATGGGTGTTTCTCCGGTTGGCAGTCAGTGGTGAGTGGAGTGGGGTGCCGCAGGGATCAGTGCTGGGCCCACAGCTGTTGACCATTTACATTGCTGATTTGGAAGAGGGGACTGAGTGTAGCGTAGCAAGATTTGCTGATGACACTAAACTAAGTGGAAAAGCAAATTGTGCAGAGGATGTGGAGAGTCTGCAGATAGGTTAACTGAGTGGGCCAAAGTCTGGCAGATGGAATACAATGTTGCTAAATGCAAGATCATCCACTTTGGAAGGAATAATAGAAGAGCAGATTATTATTTAACTAGTGAAAGATTGCAGCATGCTGTTGTGCAGAGGGACTTGGGAGTGCTTGTGCATGAATCACAAAAAGTTGGCTTGCAGGTACAACAGGTTATTAAGAAGACAAATGGAATGTTGGCCTTCATTGCTAGAGGGATTGAATTCAAGAGCAGGGAGGTCATGCTACAACTATACAGGGTACTGGTGAGGCCACACCTGGGTACTATATGCAGTTCTGGTCTCCGTACTTGAGGAAGGATATACTGGCTTTGAAGGCAGTGCAGAGGAGGTTCACCATGTTGATTCCAGGGATTCCAGGGATCTGTGGGCTCTCTCTTCAACCCATCAGAGATATTTATGTGGAGAGCTGCATACACAGGGCCCTTAGCATTCAATGATTCTATATTTCAATGATCCCTCCCATCTTTCCAAAAACATCCTTTAACCCCACACCCCCCACCTCCCCACCATCAGGCAGGAGGTACTGTAGTATTAGGACAATAGGGGGAACAGTTTCTTTGCCTGGGCCATGAGACTACTGAATTTCCTGCCACCACCCAGGTCTCATCACATAGGAACTTTACAGTTTACTTTTTAACTTGTGTCGTTAATGGGCTTTATTATTTGTTAAACTATTTGTGGTAACATTACTGTGTGCGTTGTGTGTGTGAGTTATTTGTACTGTGTTGTGCATCTTGGTCCAGAGGAATGTTGTTTTATTTGGCAGTATATGTGTATGCGATTGAATGACAATAAACCGAACTTGAATTTGAAGTTTTAGTGAATTTGCCCTTTTAGTGTATGTACCAGTTGTACTAAAAGTTCAAGTGGATGGAATATAGTTAGCATTTACCTAGTTTCCAATATGCCTTTCTTGAGTATGTCCACATCCAGGGAAAGAAACTGATGAAACAGCACATTCTGCAACGTTTCTGCTCACCTGATTTGGAATACCTAATAGTGAAGTGCCATCCATCCAATCTTCTACAGAACTTCACTTCATCTATCCTGACGGCAGCTGACATGTCACCCAAAGCAGACGTGAAGCCTGCACACCATAAATGATACTCTGTGAACAGCAGCCATGAATCAGGATACCCCAACGCCCACTTTATCATATCTGTAACTTCAAACAGGCCAGCTTCCGGTACGTGTTACCAAAATACTACCAGTGTATCCTTTGTCTCACTGGGGTCTCTAGCACCCTTGACTGTTGCTACACAACCATCAAAGTTGCCTACTAAGCTACCACTGCTAACTCATTAGTAAATGAGACTACCAAGTCTATGCTTCTGGTCAAGAAGGTGCCAGAAAACAATGATTCCTCGGGTGACGTCTTCCAGATAGTCCACAAAACTGGTCATTTCATTCCTTGTAAGTCTTCTTTTTATCTTAAATGCTTTTCTGAAATTGTTAGGATCTGTGATTTACAGTTTCAAGATTGACTGAGTGATCCAGTGCTCTGCTTTGAGAACATTCCAGAAGATGAGTGTGGGCCTTGTGGCAAAGCTTGGAAACAATGATTGACTCCATTATGCCAATTAAATCGCCAGTTAATCGCCAGCCAATTAAAACGTTGAGGAAGATTGAAACATTGAGGTGAATGCGGATGGCGAGCAAGGACTCGGCGCTGCCTGCCTGCCTCTGGCTGTGCTATGACAGATCTCTGGCATATAAGGTGTCTGTGGGTGGCAGCTTATCACTTGCTGCTGCCAGATGAGGTATCTGTGTGTTTCCTCACTGCTCTGACTCTGTGTTTGAGTAGACCCCCTCCCTCAAGGCTGTATGCGATTTATGGATTGGACTGGACTGGACCTTTTTTGGTTTTATGTCTTTTATATTCTGTGTTTTTGCCTATTCTTTCTTGTTGCTGTCTGAGCTATTTAATTTGGGGCGGGGGTGGCAGTTGGGTTTGATGTTCTCACAATTCACTCGATTTGTTTTTTCTGTGTTGGGCATGGGGGGTGTTGAAGCTCTTATTGCTGATGCACAACTTCAATCTGGCACGATTTGTAAGTTTTTTGTGTGGGGTGGTTTGGGGTTTGATGTTCCTGTAATTTGTTGATTTGTTTTCTGAATGGAGGTGGATTGATGCTCTTGTTTGCCATTGCAATTTAAATTTGGGGCGATTTGTAAGTTTTTTTTTGAGTGGGAGGTGATTTGAATGTTTTCTTTGAATGACAACAATGGTTTTCTTTGTTTCACGGCTATCGAGAGAAGTAAAGGCTGTTGTACACTGCACTTAAACTGAAATGTGAGGATCTGGTGCAGAAATTTATACAGTGCCAGTCTGAGGAAGCAGGTAAGCTTCAATGCACTTGCTTTGAGTTGGCAGACTGGTCCATGTTCAAAGACTTGGCACGCTCCCTTGATGGGTATGCTACTATTGTCACAGACTTTATTAGGAAATCTTTAAAGAACTGTGAACCAAAAATGGCAGCATATGTGTTTCCAATTCATAAACTAGGTTGAATCAGGAGATCCACTTCTTTCTAAAGCCTAGGACTGCAGTGTTCAAATCAGATAACTCTGACCTATGCAAGAAATCAAGATGTGATTGTGCAAAGCTACTGAGAATCCACAAGACAATACCAGTCCAAAATCAACACGAGTGAATCTGCAGATGCTGGAAATAAATAAAAACACAAAATGCTGGCAGAACTCAGCAGGCCAGACAGCATCTATGGGAGGAAGTAGTGACGATGTTTCGGGCCAAAACCCTTCATCAGGAGGGACCTGATGAAG
The DNA here is from genome assembly GCF_048418815.1 of Hemitrygon akajei. NCBI lineage: Eukaryota > Metazoa > Chordata > Chondrichthyes > Myliobatiformes > Dasyatidae > Hemitrygon > Hemitrygon akajei. The sequence continues at coordinate 113,538,713 of NC_133127.1, forward strand.
GGTTTCGGCCCGAAACGTCGTCACTACCTCCTCCCATAGATGCTGTCTGGCCTGCTGAGTTCTGCCAGCATTTTGTGTTTTTAACCAGTCCAAAATCGTCAGTTGTGGCAGGGCAACAGTCAGCCAGCGCTACAGACTACTGCACATCCCTTCCTGCTGAGCTTAATTTGTTCTATGCAAGGATTGGAATGTCCCCCACAACCCAACAGTCTCAAATGCACCTGAACCCACAGTCACTATTGCAGATATAAAACTAACCTTTGGGAGAATGTACCTGCAGAAACATCTGGCCTCGATGGTATTCCTGACTGTGTCGTCAGATTCTGCACAGGTCAGCTGGTGGGGGGATTTACAAACTTCTTTATCCTCTCCCTCTTCAATCAGTGGTTTCTTCCTGCTTTAAGAAGACCATTATCATTTTGGCACTGAGGAGAAATAAGGTAACGTGGCTTAATGACGATTGTGCACTATCTCTAACATTCACCACCGTGAACTGCTTCAAGAGGTTAGTCATGCCACGCATCAGCTCCAGCTTCCCAGACAACCTTGACCTGACCCACTGCAAAGGAAAAGGCAATGGTCACTGTGGCAGGCATCCCTGACCTGAAGCTCAGCACTGTGAAGATGGACTGGATGGAAGGAAGTGACTAGCCTGTGATGGACTGTGTTCCCATTCCCCAGGTTCTGTTAGTGGAGATCAGTACAGTGGCATTATTGTCCTGAGACAGACAATAGACAATAGGTGCAGGAGTAGGCCATTCAGCCCTTCGAGCCAGCACTGCTATTCAATGTGATCATGGCTGATCATCCACAATCAGTAACCCATTCCTGCCTTCTCCCCATATCCCTTAACTCCATTATCTTTAAGAGCTCTATCTAACTCTCTCTTGAATGCATCCAGAGAATTGGCTTCCACTGCCTTCTGAGGCAGAGCATTCCATAGATCCACAACTCTCTGGGTGAAAAAGTTTTTCCTCAACTCTGTTCTAAATGGCCTACCCCTTATTCTTAAACTGTGGCCTCTGGTTCTGGACTGCCCCAACATCGGGAACATGTTTCCTGCCTCTACCGTGTCTAAGTTGTATCCTGAGATGCAAGTTCTTAGGATGCTTTCAGTAGCATATCTTCAGATATTCAGGATAATCCCCATGGACAAGCCATGGCTCAGAAAGTGAATGTGCTGCTGTGCATTACTTGGTCACTGCAGCAATATGAAGGGACCAGGTGACATTGCTGATGCCAAGGAACTTGTAGCTGGCAACACCACTGCTTTCTTAGGTAAACAGCCACCTGTTTTGTCTTGCTGACATTGAGGCTTTGGGTGTTGTTCTGACACCAATTCATTATCATAGAGTCAAAATCTTGTTTTCAGTAGCCTGATTTATCACATCAGAGTTCCACGTTGCACAATAAGCTCATGGAAAATTTTGAAACATGTTGAGTCAAAGAGTGAATGATAAAATAATTTACAAACTGCTTAGAGAATATAAAGAAAATTAAAGATTTTGTTTTAATGAAGGAAAAATAAAAAGTGGTATCCACAATGGCTTAGATCTTGTAGTACTGATTTCAACTTAAAAAAAAACAAATTTGCAAATAAATAAAACTTTAAATAAAGCTTACACTGTTGAGATAGGAAGAAAGTTGAAGAAGACTTTGGAAAGCCTTTAGTTAGTAAACAGATATATTTTAGCAGGGATAAGTATGAGAATAATGTACCTTGTAAAAGAAACAGAAACATTGCATGAACATTAATATCAACATTTGATAAACTAGACAGGTAGACGAGCAAAATTATCCAGAATTATTGGCAGTGGCAGAATTATCATCAAATTGCAGTGGGGAAACAGTTAAAATGCCAGCAAATCTCCAGATTCAATATTTTAGGTATACCATTCTAGAGTGGTGAAGAGAATGGAAAGAAACTGCAGACTAGAATCTGAACATTATAGTTCTTTCAGCCATTTGTTCTTTATTCAAAACAGCTAGGGAAAGTACAAGCACACTTTAAATATCAACAACAGGATCAAATAAGAGGTTGAAACACTGGTGAAAACTGCAAAAACAGATTTATAAAGTTGGGACCAAAATTACAATACAGCAGCTGCTGCAAAGTTTGAACAGTCTAGCCCATCTACCATTAGAAAAGTGAATCTTTTAGAGAACTTTAAAAATATGAATGTGTTGGGCAGCCTAATCCAGTGCTGCTTGACACACTGTCCTCCAGTAAATTGACGTTTATGCTAGATTCCAGCATCTGCAGTATCTTGTGTCTCAGATCTTGAATGCTAAGTGTAAGTGTAGAGACAAGATAGAGGAATAAATAATACACTGAAAGACTGAAATGAGATTTTACAAAGGCCATTGATAAAGTCCCACACGGGTTCAGTTGTTTGGCATTCAAGAAGTGGTAGTAAATATGATTAGACAGTGGCTTCACAGGAGGAACTAGGGGATGGTAGTAGATGGTCTCTCTGAATGGAGGCCTCACACTAGAGATGTGCCACAAAGGTCCATTTGTTTGTCATCTATATCAACGATCTGGATAATAATGTCGCAAGCTGGATCAGCAAGTTTGTGGATGACACCAGGATTTGTGCCAATAAAAAAGGCTAGTAAAGCTCGCAGAATGATCTGCACCAGAGGGTAAACAATTGCGCTGAGAAATGGCGGATGGAATTTCATGGAAACGTGTGAGGAGTTGCAGTCTGGGAGGAAAAACCAGGGTAGGTCTTGCACAGTGAACGGTAGGGCATCGAGGAGTGCAGCAGAACAGAGAGATCTGAGAATACAGGTCCACAATTCCTTGAAAATATCATCACAGGTAGATAGGGTCCTGAAGACAGCTTTTCCATTTCATAAGTCAAAGTACTGAGTAGAGGAGTTGAGACATTGACATTGGTGAGGCTAAATTTGGAGTATTGTGTACAGTTCTGCTCACCTACCCATAGGCAATATATCAATATGATTGAAAGAGTGCAGAGAAAATTGACAAGGATGTTGCTGAGAGTTGAGGACCTGAGTTATAGGGAAAGTTGAATAGTTTAGTACTTTATCCACTGGAGCATAGGAGAGTGCTTTTGTTGCTGCTTGTGCATAGGATGGGAGGAGGCGCTTTGGGGCTTTGGGGCTTTGATGTTCTATCATTCATTCTATGAGGTCTCTTGTTTTGTGGATGTCTGTGAAGAGTAAGAATTTCAAGTTGCACACGAGATACATTCTCTGATTTATAAAGGAACTGAAATGAAAGGCGATCGAAATGAGGGAAGATTTGATAGGGGTATAGATAGGGTAATGTAAGCAGGGTATTCTTCCATAGAGGCTGAGCGAGACTAGAACTAGAGGTCATAGGCTAAGGGTGAAAGATGAACTATTTAAGGGACATCTGTGGAGAATCCTCTTCACTGTTCACTCAGAGGGAGGAACAAGCTGCTGAAAGTGGTGAATATAGGTTAGATTTCAACATTTGAGAGGTTTGGATAAGAACATGCTTGAGAGGGGTATGAAAGGCTCTGGTCCAGGTCCAGGTTGATGAGACTAGGCAGAATAACAGTTCAGTATGGACTAGATGGATCAATGGGCCTGTTTCCATGTTATTGTGTGCAGTTTTGGTCCCTTAATCTGAGGTATTGTGTGCAGGTTTTGGTCCCCTAATCTGAGGAAAGACATTCTTGCCATAGAGGGAGTACAAAGAAGGTTCACCAGAATGATTCCTGGGATGGCAGGACTTTCATATGAAGAAAGACTGGATCGATTAGGCTTATACTCGCTGGAATTTAGAAGACTGAGGGGGGATCTTATTGAAACGTATAAAATTCTAAATGGATTGGACAGGCTAGATGCAGGAAGATTGTTTCCGATGTTGGGGAAGTCCAGAACGAGGGGTCACAGTTTAAGGATAAAGGGGAAGCCTTTTAGGACCGAGATGAGGTAAAACTTCTTCACACAGAGAGTGGTGAATCTGTGGAATTCTCTGCCACAAGAAACAGTTGAGGCCAGTTCATTGGCTATATTTAAGAGGAAGTTAGATATGGCCCTTGTGGCTAAAGGGATCAGGGGGTATGGAGAGAAAGCAGGTACAGGGTTCTGAATTGGATGATCAGCCATGATCATACTGAATAGCGGTGCAGGCTTGAAGGGCTGAATGGCCTACTCCTGCACCTATTTTCTATGTTTCTATGTTTATAGTGCTGTATGACTCCATTTAGTGTGAGCAGATTCATTTGCTGCATAGTTATAGGCACTGACTGACTGATTTGTGATTCTCATAGAGTACCAGAGCATAGATACAGTCCCTTCAACTCATCTAAACCATGCAGGCCTGAACTTCTACCTGACTATAACCCTTCAAACCATCTACTAACCCTAACCCATATGTCTTTGGAAGGTGAGAGGAAACTAGAGACCCTTGTCACACAAACAACCTACCCCAATCAACATTTGTCAGCTCAAGCCTCATTCTATTAAAATTAATTTTAATCCAGTTAAAATTTTGAACAGATCTGTCTATTTCCATAACTATTTAAAAACTAATAGAACTATGGTCATAGATCTCAAAGTGCACCTACGTCACACTCTATTACACAAGAGTAGGTCGAACTTTGCCCACTCCCAGTAGGGTCTTCTACATATTGCCCAATGAAACTTTCCTGAATGCATTCAACAAATTCCACTCCATCTAATCCCTTAACAGGCAGTCCCAGTCAATGTTAGAAAAATTTAAATCACCAATATTGTCAACTCTATTATTTTTGCAATTTTCCATAATCTCCCTGCATATTTGGTCTTCTAATTCCCATTGACTACCTAGGGGCCTTTTGTACAAACCCCTCGAGGTCATTATCCCTTTTTATTCCATACTTCCATGTATAAAATCTCACTGGATGATCCTTGCAGACAATGTCGTGAATTGAACCTGGATCGCAAATCGCTGGCACTGTAAAGCATTGTGCTAACCACTGTATTACTGTGCCATCCTTATTAACTATTGGATATCAACTATTGCCCATGTCAAGGGTATTCCATAAGTACAGCACACTTATTAACTCATTAATTTCTTAGTAAATCCATTTACATAGAATTGTAAGGACTATGTGGTAGTAGATAGCTGTCCCTCTGACTGGGGGCCTGTGGTATGCCACAGAATTTGCACTGGTTCCATTGTTATTTATCATATATTTTCTCAAAATCGATTGTTTTATAAACTGCCAGAGGCACATCAAATTAATAGTTTCCAAAATCTTGATGCTTCCTACACAGAAAAAATACTGCATTTCTCTGCTTTTAGTGAAGTCACTTAATCGATGGAAATATGAGATTCAAAGGTAACAAACTTATGATCTATGATTCAGGAATGCAGTGACATAAATCTTTGACTGTCTGCACCAGTCCACAATCTTATTGACTGAGACTTTACACCAGGAGTGGAGAATTACGAAGTTCTCAATATACGTTTGTATGTCTTGCATTGAACACAAACTATCTGCAAATGCTGTGGACTAAACTTGTAAAAAGTATTTATGAAATGGCATCTGCAGTCAAGGGTATTTTCCATTAATTAAATTCAGATTTATATCAATGAGATATTTTTTCAAAATTTGCTTTTCCAAAGGCTCTAAGTCATCAGAGAGTTCAACTTTAGTTTGGTGTGGATTCATGTACCCATATTATTTTGCTTACAACAAATTTATGGTTTGGATACACTGTCAGACTTCTGAAATATTTAGAAAAATAAGATTAAAATTTATTGCAAATAAATACTGAATGATATTGGTCAGTGAAGCTATAAAATGTATATACTGTATGTGTGTAGGAAATGCAATCCTTAGTAATTGAGGATTTTGTGATCTTTTGAATGTTTTATAGAATTGATCATTTGTTCTGTGATATTGATTGAATGAATATTTTGAGTTTGCTATTGCTAATGCAATATTATTTCTAATCTTCTCACCTTTATTGAAAACATGAAATCATTTATTCTAATGCTGTTGTACTTAACACAGCATTAAAAATCAGTATATTAACATGCACAGTTAATAGTTAATTTTGAAAAGTTTTGATAGTATTGGCAGCTTTGTAATTCATTCTTCCTCATGGAGTGAAGCATCTTTATCAAAGACAGAGTTTCAAATTACCTAATAAGCAAACTGATTTTATTTTATTTATTTTAATCATATGAAAATTCATAAGATAATGATAACATAAATGTTGCTTCTGTTAGTATAAGTAATAACATAATTGCCACATTGGACCAAAGGTGACATGATAGGAAGGGCTGATGAAGTCAAGGAAAACTAATTTTATATATACTTGTTATCATGCAAATACACAGATGCCCAGTGAGCCTAGCATATTCAGTTGGCCTTCACTATGTGGGCTTTTGCAAATAAAAAGACCTACAGTATTATATGTGATATTTATATTCAGTTAATATTTTCATACCTAGTCCTATCCTCCAGTGCCTTCATGGTAGGGGCTACAAAGGAAGGAAGTTGAAAAGTTTTGAATGTTAGTGAACCTCCAAGGGAAAATACTATCATAGATATAGTCCTGTGCAATGAGACAGGTAAAATTAATGATCTTGTAGTCAGGGATCCTCTTGGAAAGATTGATCATGGCATGATTGAATTTCATATTCAGATGGAGGATGTAATAGTTAGATCTAAAACTAATGTATTTTACTTGAACAAGGGAGACTACAACGGGCTAAGGGAGGAGTTGGCTAATGTGGATTGAGAGCACAGGCTGTTTGGTCGGACAGTTGAGGAACAGTGGAATACTTTCAAAGAGATTTTTCACAGTGCTCAACAAAAGTATATTCCAGTCAAAAGTAAGGAGAGTAAGTGTGGGGAGAGCCAGCTTTGGATAACTAAGGAAATAAAGGATAGCATCAAATTAAAAGCTCGTGTGTACAAAGTCGCAAAGAGTAGTGGCAGATTCGAGGATTGGGAAAACTTTAAAAAGTAACAGAGAACAACTAAACATGAAATAAGGAGAGGGAAGATAGAGTATGAAAGTACATTAGCACAAACTATAAAAACAGATAGCAAAAGTCTATATAAATATATAAAGCGGAAGAGGCTGGCTAAAGTCACCATAGATCCCTTGGAAGATGAGAAGGGGAAATGGATATAAGGTGATAAGGAAATGGCTCAGGTACTGAACAACTATTTTGTGTTGGTCTTCATGGTGGAGGAACGTCTAATATGCCAAAGAAGGATGTTATGGCCGAAATGCAAGGTGCAGACCTCAATAAATTCACTGTCACTAAAGAGATAGTGATGAGCAAACTAGAGAGCCTGAAGGTAGATAAGTCCCCTGGTCCTGATGGGATGCACCCAAGGGTACTGAAGGAATTGCCAGAGGTTCTAATAGACGCATTGGTAATCATTTATCAAAACTCTCTAGACTCTGGGCAGGTCTTGGCAGATTGGAAGACAGCAAATATCACACCACTTTTTAAAACAGGATGTAGGCAAAAGGGGCAACTATAGGCCAGTTAGCGTGACATCTGTAGTCGGGAAAATGATTGAAGCTGTCATTAAGGAAGAAATAGAAAGGAGTGGTTCCATTAGACAGACGCAGCATGGATTCAGAAAGGGCAGGTCCTGTTTGCCAAACTTACTGGAGTTCTTTGAGGACATAATGAGTGGTTAAGGAGGGTACATTAAGAGCATTTTAAAAAGTATTTGGACAACTATATGGCTAGGAATAATTTAGCTGGATATGAGCTAAGTACAGGAAAATCACGTTAGATCCCACACTTCAAGATTTTTACCCTACAATCAGTAAGCTCCTGAACTGCTGTGGATTACTTTGTTCACCAGTACAGTGAACTGATTCTACGACCCTTACAGACATACTTTCAAGGACTCTTTACAACTCATGTTCTCAGAATTGTTTTCATTTGCAACTTTTGTCTTCTGCACATTGATGTTTGATATTCTTTGTTTTTGGTATAGTTCTCTGTAAAATTCTGTTGTGTTTCTTTTTCTATCTCGGCAAAGGTTTGCAAGAAAATTAATCTTAAGCAACACACGCAAAGTGCTGGAGGAACTTAGAAGGTCAGGCAGCATCTACGGAAAGTCAAGGACACTGCTTAATGAATTTTAAGGCAGTTTTTGATAACATATATGTATTTTGATAATAAATTTACTTTGCAATGTGATTACCTTTGATTGGAATCTTGATTGGTATTGACCAGTTGGTTTCCATGCTGTATGACTTTATGATTTAATGGCTCTAAGATATTAACAGCACCAGTTGCTCATTGCCTCTGAACTTCAGAGTCAACAACATTGATAGATCTGACAGTTGCATACAGGTATGAGTATGAGTGGGGTATGAGTAGCAAGTTTCTTTCTGTAAAGTACACAAGTGAACCATCAAATGGCATTCCAACAACTCACGGTCACCTTTACTGCGACAGGCATGTAGTAAATTAAAAAAGAATGAAATTTGTTTTAAGACTTGAATCTGAATTGCTAACAGCAATGGTTGAATCAAACTTTGATCTCTGGATGAATATTCTAGCTACTAGTTCAAGAACTTAATTGCTATTCCTTCATTTTCACGTCTTGCAGATTCATTCCTCAAAAGGCAAAATACCAGGTTTTAGATTTCTGGGTGAATATGTTTGATTTTCTAACACCAGTGTGTGTTTCTCATTGTTCTTTTTAACTGGACATTACAACTATCAGCAAGAGTGAAACAGATCATAGTTATCATATCACAATGAAATCTGCAGATGCTGGAAATTCAAGTAACACACACAAAACACTGGTGGAATGCACAGGCCAGGCAGCATTTATAGGAGGAAGCACTGTCGATGTTTCGGGCCGAAACCCTTCTTCAGGACTGGCAAAGCCCTGTGAGTCCTGACGAAGGGTCTCGGCCCGAAACGTCGACAGCACTTCTTCCTCTAGATGCTGCCTGGCCTGTTGCGTTCCACCAGTGTTTTGTGAGTGTTGATAGTTATTATACTTTCAGTAATGGCCCCCTCCTCCTTTATCATTCCCCATCCCCTTTTCCCTCTCTCATCTTCTCTGCTTACCTGCCCATCGCCTCCCTCTAGTGCTACTTCCCCTTTTTCTTTCTTCCATGACCTTCAGTCTTCAGTCTTCTATCAGATTCCCCCTTCTCCAGCCCTGTATCTCTATCGCCAATCAAATTCCCAGCTATGTACTTCACCCCTCTCCCTTCTGGTTTCACCTATCACCTTGTGTTTCTCTCTCCCCTACCCCACCTTTTAAATCTACGGCTTGTCTTTTTTTCTCCAGTTCTACCAAAGGGTCTCGGCCCAAAATGTCCATTCTAATTTTTTTCTATAGCTGCTGCCTGGCCTGCTGAGTTCCTCCAGCATTTTGTGGGTGGTGTTTAGTTATCAGCATTGCCTCACTGTCTTCTCAAATATATTCGATAATTAAGACCTTCTGTATCAGGAACAAATGGAGCCTTAAGGGGAAATGTTTACTTTGTAAACGTTAATGTAAAATGGATGACAGCCTTTTTACATTTTTCCCAAATGTAGTTCTTTTTTTCAGTATCAGGAAAGCTGCTAAATAGTTTACTCATTCACTGTCACCATTTTACATTAACACCCAAAGACAACAGAAAGCAACTTCAGAGACAAAGAATAAACTGAAGCATTATAATGAGGGAAAGGAAGACAAAGCCCTGATGGATGTGGAGAAACTGAAAGGCAAATAGAAAAGAAGTGAAATTCTCAGCAGGAGAATGGTCAAACTTCCAGGCTCACAGCCAGCTCTGAAACGGTCAGAGACCTTTGTGAATATCTGAGCAGTTAATTACATTGACGATTTCATGTTGTTCAAAAGACATTTACTCTCTAATTCTGTATAAATTATACAACCTTGAGATTTGTCTGTTTACAGGCAGCCACAAAGCAAAAAAAACTGAAAGAATCCAATTTTAAAAAAAGTAACACCCAATGCATAGAGAAAGAGAAAAAAAATCACAAATCATACACACAATAGAAGCAAGCGGCAGCTTTCCAAACCAAATTGAGTCACTAGGTACAAATGCCTAGAGCACCTGGAGCAGGCCCAAAGCCTCCAGACTCAGCTCATCGTATTAGCAGGACAAATTGCCTCACATCAGCTGGAGCAGCTCACAGAAGAGTGAGAGAAATTGGTCAGACTCTCGCCTTCAATACAAAACCCTGCCTTTCCAGACCCTTTGGACCAGCATTTAAATTGTCCAAACACTGGATCGTGCCTTGCATTAACATCAGCACCCAGCCACAGTGATAAGCTCTGGGCATAAACTCACCACCAAGACAGAAGCCAATCTCAACCTCTCCAAATAGGTTCAGTGCTTAGAGCAACGCAAACTTGCATCCGGGTTAGGTGGGTGAGCGACAGAGCTCCTCCGCCTCGAGTTTTCTCTGAATTGCTCACCCCAACTCCATCTCTGACAGCAACATTATATCAGGCTTGGAAACCTTCTTAAACATATTAAGCTTCGACTTTGCAATACACTAACATAGCTCATCCCTCAAATCAGCTTCACTTCCTTCAGAAAAGGTGTTATAAGTAATATTTTTAGTCAAATTTCTTGCCTTTTGAACTACCAGTAGGCTGTCGCTCAATTTTAGTAGCTCCACGTTAAACCAGTTGAACAAACTGGGAAGACAAATGATAAAGGGTTTCAGCCCAAAACATCAGCTATTGATTCATTTTCATAGATGCTGCCTGACCTGTTGACTTCTTCCAGCATTTTGTTTGCGTTGGTCTGAATTTCCAACATCTGTAGAATCTCTTCTGTTTATGGGAATTAAAATGTTTTGCCATATTAAACATTTTACATATAAACTAAAGACCGGGACGTAAAATTGAGATAGAAGCTGATTTTATTTTAATTTAATATTGATTCTTGCAATGTGTGTGCTGCTGGTAAGAACAATTACTAATTAAATCACATAATAAAGAAAAAAATTATTATTCTGAGAATATATGCATAAAACATTTTTACAGGGCCAGAACAATATTCAACCGTTATTATGATTGAGTTTGCTGTTAAACACTCTGCTAAATCACATTAAATAGAGCTTACCTTTACGAAGGTTTTTCAGAGTGTGGAGATTGTGGAAAATGTTAGAGCTCAGCAATATCAGAAAGCTTTCCATCCGTGAAGGTAAGAGAATGGCTTGTGCAGGAACAGAGCGCCACAAAGAGGAAATTCTAATTTTGTGTTTTTTGCAGTCCCATTCAAGGTGTTAAAGATGAGCAGTACAACCTGGGCTTTGTGTTTCGTGTGTTGTGTTCTAATCTGTTAGTTTCATGTGTTTGTTTCTTGTTTTCTCGAACTGATTCATGTTTATTGTGTCTTAATCTGTAACTTACTTACTTGTTTCCCCATGTAAATTGTTTTTAGGGATGGCTCATTTCGTATTGACCAAATGAAATCAGTTTAATTATGATAGAAATTTGGGTACCTTTATTTTGAATATAAGATGCCTACACTTCAGAGGGAATTAAGCATTTGGGGACAAATTCTAGTAGTTCAGTTATTTTTGTGTTTTTTGAATATCCAGTGACTAATCAGGAGCGAGTGTATTTGTATCTCCCTGCATTACCGAATGGCAAAGGGATAGATGCTAATTTGTGGTGGGAGATCCTGTGATACATTCCTGGGACAGTGTTTGAATTTGCACACTGGACCAATGGATCAGATTGCTGAATTTGTATGAAGACTCCTTACTACATCACAGAAGGGGTGCCACTGATATTGAACCCTTTGACAACAAAGGAAAAGACTGTTGGGGGAGTTATCTGGCTTCTCATGTTTTGACATTCAGTTTTGGGGGAGCTGGGAGGGAGCAGTCTATTCCCGCCAATCTCGATCCAAATATCGTAACAGCCTTAAGGGTTGGTGTAGTTGGTCTGCTGAGTACAGGTACAAGGTGCAAGGTGCATGGCAAGTGCGAGCAGGAGCGGTTTCCGGGGACGGCTGTGTCAGAGTCAAATGGTGTTGTGAAGGTGGACACTTGTTGGATGCAGAATGGCACACACTGGATATGCAGTTCCTATGACTACCCGTGGTTCCCACAGGGTGGTACAGTTGATATGTGGTGCCATACATATACCACCTCAATAGAAACATAGAAAATAGGTGCAGGAGTAGGCCATTCAGCCCTTCGAGCCTGCACCGCTATTCAGTATGATCATGGCTGATCGACCAATTCAGAACCCTGTACCTGCTTTCTCTCCATACCCCCCGATCCCTTTAGCCACAAGGGCCATATCTAACTTCCTCTTAAATATAGCCAATGAACTGGCCTCAACTGTTTCTTGTGGCAGAGAATTCCACAGATTCACCACTCTCTGTGTGAAGAAGTTTTACCTCATCTCGGTCCTAAAAGGCTTCCCCTTTATCCTTAAACTGTGACCCCTCGTTCTGGACTTCCCCAACATCGGAAACAATCTTCCTGCATCTAGCCTGTCCAATCCATTTAGAATTTTATACGTTTCAATAAGATCCCCCCTCAGTCTTCTAAATTCCAGCGAGTATAAGCCTAATCGATCCAGTCTTTCTTCATATGAAAGTCCTGCCATCCTAGGAATCATTCTGGTGAACCTTCTTTGTACTCCCTCTATGGCAAGAATGTCTTTCCTCAGATTAGGGGACCAAAACTGCACACAATACTCCAGGTGTGGTCTCACTAAGGCCTTGTACAACTGCAGTAGAACCTCCCTGCTCCTGTACTTGAACCCTCTTGCTATGAATGTCAACATACCGTTTGCCTTTTTCACCGCCTGCTGTACCTGCACGCCCATTTTCAATGACTGGTGTACAATAACACCCAGGTCTCGTTGCACCTCCCCTTTTCCTAATCAGCCACCATTCAGATAATAACCTGTTTTCCTGTTCTTGCCACCAAAGTGGATAACCTCACATTTATCCACATTACATTGCATCTGCCATGAACTTATCCACTCACCTAACCTATCCAAGTCACCCTGCATCCTCTTAGCATCCTCCTCACAGTTAACACTGCCGCCCAGCTTTGTGTCATCCACAAACTTGGAGATGCTGCACTTAATTCCCTCGTCTAAATCGTTAATATATATTGTAAACAACTGGGGTCCCAGCACTGAGCCTTGCGGTACCCCACTAGTCACTGCCTGCCATTCTGAAAAGGTCCCGTTTACTCCCACTCTTTGCTTCCTGTCTACCAACCAATTCTCTATCCATATCAATACCATACCCCCAATACCGTGTGCTTTAAGTTTGCACACTAATCTCCTGTGTGGGACCTTGTCAAAAGCCTGTTGAAAATCTAAATATACCACATCCACTGGCTCTCCCCTATCCACTCTACTAGTTACATCTTCAAAAAATTCTATAAGATTCGTCAGACATGATTTTCCTTTCACAAATCCATGCTGACTTTGTCCGATGATTTCACCTCTTTCCAAATGTGCTGTTATCACATCTTTCATAACTGACTCTGGCATTTTCCCACAACTTATGTCAGACTAACTGGTCTATAATTCCCCGGTTTTTCTCTCCCTCCTTTTTTAAAAAGTGGGGTTACATTAGCCACCCTCCAATCCACAGGAACTAATCCAGAATCTAAAGAGTTTTGAAAAATTATCACTAATGCATCCATTATTTCTTGGGCTACTTCCTTAAGCACTCTGGGATGCAGACCATCTGGCCCTGGGGATTTATCTGCCTTTATTCCCTTCAATTTACCTAACACCATTTCCCTACTAACATGTATTTCACTCAGTTCCTCCATCTTACTAGACCCTCGGTCCCCTACTATTTCTGGAAGATTATTTATGTCCTCCTTAGTGAAGACAGAACCAAAGTAGTTATTCAATTGGTCTGCCATGTCCTTGTTCCCCATGATCAATTCACCTGTTTGTGACTGTAAGGAACCTACATTTGTCTTAACTAATCTTTTTCTTTTCATATATCTATAAAAGCTTTTACAGTCAGTTTTTATGTTCCCTGCCAGCTTTCTCTCATAATCTTTTTTCCCTTTCCTAATTAAGCCCTTTGTCCTCCTCTGCTGGACTCTGAATTTCTCCCAGTCCTCAGGTGTGCCGCTTTTTCTGGCTAATTTGTATGTTTCTTCTTTGGACTTGATAATATCCCTAATGTCCCTTGTCAGCCATGGGTGCACTACCTTCCCTGGTTTATTCTTTTGCCAAACTGGGATGAACAATTGTTGTAGTTCATCCATGCGATCTTTAAATGCTTGCCATTGCATATCCACCGTCAACCTTTTAACTATCATTTGCCAGTCTATCTTAGCTAATTCACGTCTCATACCTTCAAAGTTACCCTTCTTTAAGTTCAGAACCTTTGTTTCTGAATTAACTATGTCACTCTCCATCTTAATGAAGAATTCCACCATAGTATGGTCACTCTTACCCAAGGGGCTTCGCACGACAAGATTGCTAATTAACCCTTCCTCATTGCTCAATACCCAGTCTAGAATGGCCTGCTCTCTAGTTGGTTCCTCGACACGTTGGTTCAGAAAACCATCCCGCATACATTGCAAAAAATCCTCTTCCTCAGCACCCTTACCAATTTGGTTCACCCAATCTATGTGTAGATTGAAGTCACCCATTATAACTACTGTTCCTTTATTGCACGCATTTCTAATTTCCTGTTTAATGCCATCCCCAACCTCACTACTACTGTTAGGTGGCCTGTACACAACTCCCACCAGTGTTTTCTGCCCCTTAGTGTTATGCAGCTCTACCCATATCGATTCCACATCCTCCAGGCTAATATCCTTCCTTTCTATTGCGTTAATCTCCTCTCTAACCAACAATGCTACCCCACCTCCTTTTCTTTCCTGTCTATCCCTCCTGACTATTGAATATCCCTGGATGTTGAGCTCCCATCCTTGGTCACCCTGGAGCCATGTCTCTGTGATCCCAACTATATCATATTCATTAATAACTATCTGCACATTCAATTCATCCACCTTGTTACGAATGCTCCTCACATTGACACACAAAGCCTTCAGGCTTGTTTTTACAACACTCTTAGCCCTTATACAATTATGTTGAAAAGTGGCTCTTTTTGCTTTTTGTCCTGGATTTGCCTGCCTGCCACTTTTACTTTTCACCTTACTACTTTTTGCTACTACCCTCATTTTACACGCTTCTGTCTCTCTGCACCTGTTCCCATCCCCCTGCCACATTAGTTTAAAGCCTCCTGAACAGCAGTAGCAAACGCTCCCCCAGGACATTGGTTCCAGTCCAGCCCAGGTGCAGACCGTCCTGTTTATACCGGTCCCACCTCCCGCAGAACTGGTTCCAATGCCCCAGAAATTTGAATCCCTCCCCCCTTGCACTATTTTTCAAGCCACGTATTCATCTGAAATATCCACCTATTTCTACTCTGACTAGCACGTGGCACTGGTAGTAATCCAGAGATTATTACCTTTGTGGTCCTACTTTTTAGTTTATCTCCTAATTTCCTAATTTCACCTTGTAGGACCTCATCCCGTTTTTTACCTATATCATTGGTACCTATGTGCACCACGACCATTGGCTGTTCACCCTCACACTCCAGAATGTCCTGCAGCCGCTCAGAGACATCCTTGACTCTTGCACCATACCATCCTGGAGTCTCGTTTGTGGCCGCAGAAACACCTATCTATTCCCCTTACAATCGAATCCCCTATCACTATAGCTCTCACACTCCTTTTCCTTCCCTCCTGTGCCGCAGAGCCACCCATGGTGCCATGAACTCGGCAGCTGCTGCCATACCCTGATGAGACATCTCCCTCAACAGTATCCAAAACAGTATATCTGTTTAGGAGGGAGATGACCTCAGGGGACTCCTGCACTACCTGCCTACTGCTACGCTGTCTAGTGGCCACCCCTTCCCTTTCTGCCTGTGTAGCCTTTACCTGCGGTGTGGCCAACTCACTGAACGTGCTAGTCACGACTTTCTCAGCATCGCGGATGCTCCAGTATGAATCCAATCGCAGCTCCAGACGCTCAATGCGGTCTGCCAGAAGCTGCAGTTGGACACACTTCCTGCACACATAGTCGTCAGGGACACTGGAAGTATCCCTGATTTCCCACATGCTGCAGGATGAACAAACCACAGGGCCGATCTCAGCTGTCATGATCTACCCAAAACGTTGCCTCAACTTTTGAAACGTTCTCCTTTGAAAGGAACTTACCCGGTCTTACCTCACTTGGAGTGAAGCTCGTCCTCAGCCTCTGCTCGCCAAAGCATCTGGAGACAAAGCCTTCCTACTCTGTCTCCCTCTACTCCATCACCCGCTCTGTCAAACTGCTTTCTTTTAAATACTCCCGCTGTCTCACGGTCCGACATACACGCGCTTGCGCAGTCGTGCCCCATTAAACTGCCGCCGAAGTAAAGGCCCTGGGTGAGCACCTTGCCCATGATGGTTGGTCAGTAAGAGGATTATTACAAAGGAATGAAGGCTTTGAATGATAGCCTTTCTCAGCACGGTGTGGCCACACTGTCCCAGGAACTGATTTTGATTACCTTAGGTTACCTGTTCACAAAGGAAGGGGGCACCTGTACTGTAATTGGTCAAGAATGGTGCACCTACATTCCTGATGGGTCAGAGAGCATCACTCACCTGGTCGATGATATCTCAGAGTCAGTATATAAGATCATGTGGGGACCAGCTTATTGGCTATTACACACCAGGATGAGGCTGGTGGCTTTTTGGGGCACAGGGAGGCTGGTGGGCTACTGTAGTTTACTAGGGGTGACTACTGGGTATTGTACTTTTGTAATTTGGGGAGTTTGTGAAAGTCATATTAGTCTTAATGTTGCATCATCACATTAGCAACTTACAACTGGTAGAGTGCCCTATGCACAGCTTATTCTGATTGTCAAAAGTCACTTCTGTTGTGATCGGCTCGTTTAGAAACTGCAGCTGCTTTTCCCATTGGTTAGCTGCCTGGTGTTCAGTTTCAAATGTTCTGGGCATACAGAGAGCAAATGTGGGTGGTTCTCTCCCCTTTGTTTAAGGCAAGGCACACATGATCATTGGGAAAAACGCTCTGTGTGCGTTTTTAACTAACAACACACACAAAATGCAGGTGGAACACAACAGGCCAGGCAGCATCTATAAGGAGAAGTGCTGTTGACGTTTCGGGCCGAGACCCTTCATCAGGACTAAGCGAAAGGAAAAATTTAAAAGTAGTGGGGGGAGGGGGGAATGCGAAATGATAGAAGACCGGAGGGGGTGGGATGAAAACTAAGTTTTTAACTAAGTTTGTTTGTTGAATGTACATATGTTTGTTGAATATTTGGCTTTGTAGTGTCTGTAACTTGGGGAACATGAATGTTTAGTCAAACGGCAAATAAATGGTTAATATACTTATCTGCAGTCCGTGCTTTCTGTCTCACTCACTGGAGCTGAAAACCTGATCCAACATTATAGGGTCCTTCATGATGGATCTCCCTTCTTGAGTCATTTCATTTTGAAGATGTCCTCAATGGTGGGGAGGCTACAGCTCACGATGGAGCTGGCTGAATCAACAACCCTCTGCAGCTTTCTCCAATCCTGTGCAGTGGCCCCTCCACACTCTCTGACCAGCACTAAGCTTTCCATTTTTATCTGTTTTCAGTTTTGATATCAATACTTGGCCACTTCATGTGAACAACTTTACAAGCTGGGCTATTCTGTTTTAGAGTGGGTCAAAATTAGCAGAATAGCTCAGAATTTGTTGCTCATAGCTTTATTAGGACAACACTTCAAATGTTTTTTTTCTGGTAATTATTTCTAATGTTATCAATTCCTCAGGGTAAATTGCTAATATCACTAATTTATAGTCGTAAATAACCAGGGATCCAAACCACACTTGAGTTCTCAATCTTGTACCGACTTTAGAAAGGATGTATGCACCATTCATGCACTGTCAGACTACAGGCCGGACCACTCCGGGACTTGTCATTTTTGTGACTCTGTGTGTTATCGTAACTATATATAGTGCGTGTGACTGTACAGACTGTTTTGCACCTTTGCCCTGGAGCAACTCTGTTTCATTTAGCTGTGTACATGTGTATGGTTCAATGACAATTAAACTGAACATGAATATAGAATAGAGACATGGTTTAATTCAGAATTGAATGGATGGTTTGAGGATGTGATCAAACAAAATAATGGTCTCTGACCTGAGAAGTCACAATTTGTGGAGAATGTTCACTAGTTATCGAGTCATTAAAAAAGCATTTATTCATGACCCAAGTTTCTGGATTGAATTTAGTTTTGCTCAGGAAAGCTGCGTATAGAGGGATGCTCCCAGCATCCTGATTTGTGGATGGGCTCTTTGTCTATTCCACCAGAGTACTCCTTATGTCCTTTCAGCTTTCATGTATATTGACCCTTCTGAACTTCCTAGTTCAGCTGTCCAGCTAGAATTTCAATCCAGTCCTTATGCTATCAAAAATAATTCCTCTTGGTTAATATCATCAAATGAGGTCTGTCTCCCAGCCTCTCACAATTAAGATCTAGAGGAGACCCCTGGAAATGTCAGACTGACACTCACTACCATGTGCTTACATGTTTTAATCCTGTCCGGCTGTTGTGCATGGAAAACTCACATCTAAATCTCACAGCAAAGAACAATAATCATACACATTCCCAAGCACCCTGTTCACACAGGAGATGTGGAATCCTATTGCCTGGGCCTCCTGCAGGCCATACAACTGCTACAAAACACATCATCAGCTCCATCCAGTGGGTTCCAACTTTGAAAGATCTCCTGGTATCCACTGTAAATTGTACCATCTATGTACCGTTTCTTGGATGGGGTGTTGTCTAGTTGCTAGGTGGCTTTGGTCATTTTGCTCATGGATATTACCATTCACTTTTATCCAATAGGAGTATTTCCTGAATTGAAACAGGTAAGCTGTGTGGTGAAATGAGTTTCCTGGTGTATTTTACATTCATACTTGTACAGCTGATATTGAGATGCTTAATCTATGCTTCCATTGCTTTCATTAAATGTAAGCCTCGGAAGGAATTCACTTCCCAGCTGAAAAGCAAAGTCCTATTGATATTGCAGTTCTGAAAGAATAACAAAATGCTAGAAACACACAACAGGTCAGGCAGTATCTGTGGAGAGATAAATATTAGCATCTCAGATTGATCATTGTTCATCCGAATTAGAGGAAAAAGATAGACAAGAAACAGGCTTCATATTCCAGGAAAGCCAGTTTGCCATTTTACAGAACCAGTTTCTCTCATTCTACTTTCCTCACAATCCACTGTCATCCCAGAGCTCAATCTGACCCACAACCCACTCCCATTCACACCCCGCTCTCACTCACAACCCACAACCCACTCCCACACCACAACCCACTTCCAACCCCAAAACCCATTCCCACTCCACAACCCACTCCCACCCCACAACTCATTCCCACTCCACAATCCATTCCCACTCCACAACTCCACTCATAACTCACAACCTACCACTCACACCCCACTCTCACCCACACCCCACTATCACCCACAGCCCACTCTCACTCACACCCCACTCACAACCCACAACCCATTCCCACTCCAGAACTCAACTCATAACCCACAACCTACTCCCACTCACACCCCGCTCTCACCCACAACCTACTCCGACCCACAACACACTCTCACTCACACCCACTCTCACTCACACCCCACTCTCACCCACAGCCCACTCTCACTCACACCCCACTCTCACCCACAGCCCACTCTCACTCGCACCCCACTCTCACCCACAACCCACTCTCACCCACAACCCACTCTCACTCACACCCCACAACGTATTCTCACCCACAACCCCACTCTCAATCACACCCCACTCTCACTCACACCCCACTCTCACTCACAACCCACAACCCATTCCCACTCCAGTACCCCACTCACAACCCACAACCCACTCTCACTCACAACCCACAACCCACTCTCACTCACACCCCACTGTCACCCACAACCCCACTCTCACTCACACCCCACTCTCACACACACCCCACTCTCACCCACAACCCCACTCTCACTCACACCCCACTCTCACCCACAACCCACTCTCACTCACACCCCAATCTCACTCACACCCCACTCTCACCCACAACCCCACTCTCACTCACAACCCACTCTCACCCACAACCCACTCTCACTCACACCCCACTCTCACTCACAACCCACAACCCATTCCCACTCCACAACCCCACTCACAACCCACAACCCACTCTCACTCACAACCCCACACATAATCCACAACCCACTCTCACTCACACCCCACTCACACCCACAACCCCACTCTCACTCACACCCCACTCTCACCGACAACCCACACTCACTCACAACCCACAACGTATTCTCACCCACAACCCCACTCTCACTCACACCCCACTCTCACACAACTCATAACCCATTCCCACTCCAGTACCCCACTCACAACCCACAACCCACTCTCACTCACACCCCACTCTCACCCACAACCCGACTTTCACTCACACCCCACTCTCACTCACACCCCACTCTCACCCACAACCCACTCTCACTCACACCCCACTCTCAGTCACAACCCACAACCCATTCCCACTCCACTACCCCACTCAAAACCCACAACCCACTCTCACTCACACCCCACAACCCACTCTCACTCACACCCCACTGTCACCCACAACCCCACTCTCACTCACACCCCACTCTCAATCACACCCCACTCTCACCCACAACCCCACTCTTACTCACACCCCACTCTCACCCACAATCTACTCTCACTCACACCCCACTCTAACCCACAACCCCACACTCACTCACACCCCAATCTCACCCACAACCCCACTCTCACTCACACCCCACTCTCACCCACAACCCACTCTCACTCACACCCCACTCTCACTCACAACCCACAACCCATTCCCACTCAACTACCCCACTCACAACCCACAACCCACTCTCACTCACACCCCACTCTCAATCACAACCACACTCATAATCCACAACCCACTCTCACTCACACCCAACTCTCACCCACAACCCCACTCTCACCCACAACCCACTCTCACTCACAACCCACAACCCACTCTCACCCACAACCCCACTCTCACCCACAACCCACTCTCATTCACAACCCACAACCCACTCTCACCCACAACCCCACTCTCACCCACAACCCCACTCTCACCCACAACCCACTCTCACTCACACCCCACTCTCACTCACAACTCATAACCCATTCCCACTCCAGTACCCCACTCACAACCCACAACCCACTCTCACTCACAACCCACAAACCACTCTCACTCACACCCCACTCTCACCCACAACCCGACTTTCACTCACACCCCACTCTCACTCACACCCCACTCTCACCCACAACTCACAACCCATTCCCACTCTCACTCACACCCCACTCTCCCTCACAACCCCACTCATAATCCACAACCTACTCTCACTCACACCCCACTCTCACCCACAACCCCACTCTCACCCACAACCCACTCTCACTCACACCCCACAACGTATTCTCACCCACAACCACACTCTCAATCACACCCCACTCTCACTCACACCCCACTCTCACTCACAACCCACAACCCATTCCCACTCCAGTACCCCACTCACAACCCATAACCCACTCTCACTCACACCCCACTCTCACCCACAACCCCACTCTCACTCACACCCCATTCTCACTCACACCCCACTCTCACCCACAACCCACTCTCACTCACAACCCACTCTCACTCACAACCCACAACCCATTCCCACTCAACTACCCCACTCACAACCCACAACCCACTCTCACTCACACCCCACTCACAATCACAACCCCACTCATAATCCACAACCCACTCTCACTCACACCCAACTCTCACCCACAACCCCACTCTCACCCACAACCCACTCTCACTCACAACCCACAACCCACTCTCACCCACAACCCCACTCTCACCCACAACCCACTCTCACTCACAACCCACAACCCACTCTCACCCACAACCCCACTCTCACCCACAACCCCACTCTCACCCACAACCCACTCTCACTCACAACTCATAACCCATTCCCACTCCAGTACCCCACTCACAACCCACAACCCACTCTCACTCACAACCCACAACCCACTCTCACTCACACCCCACTCTCACCCACAACCCGACTTTCACTCACACCCCACTCTCACTCACACCCCACTCTCACCCACAACCTCACTCTCACTCACAACCCACTCTCACTCACACCCCACTCTCACTCACAACTCACAACCCATTCCCACTCTCACTCACACCCCACTCTCACCCACAACCCGACTTTCACTCACACCCCACTCTCACTCACACCCCACTCTCACCCACAACCTCACTCTCACTCACAACCCACTCTCACTCACAACTCACAACCCATTCCCACTCTCACTCACACCCCACTCTCACCCACAACCCGACTTTCACTCACACCCCACTCTCACTCACACCCCACTCTCACCCACAACCTCACTCTCACTCACAACCCACTCTCACTCACACCCCACTCTCACTCACAACTCACAACCCATTCCCACTCTCACTCACACCACACTCTCACTCACAACGCCACTCATAATCCACAACCCACTCTCACTCACACCCCACTCTCACCCACAACCCCACTCTCACCCACAACCCCACTCTCACTCACACCCCACTCTCACCCACAACCCACTCTCACTCACACCCCACTCTCACCCACAACCCACTCTCACTCACAACCAACAACCCACTCTCACTCACACCCCACTCTCACCCTCAACCCCACTCTCACCCACAACCCACTCTCACTCACACCCCACAGCCCATTCCCACTCCAGTACCCCACTCACAACCCACAACCCACTCTCACTCACTCCCCACTCTCACCCACAACCCCACTTTCACTCACACCCCACTCTCACTCACAACTCATAACCCATTCCCACTCCAGTACCCCACTCACAACCCACAACCCACTCTCACTCACACCCCACTCTCACCCACAACCCACTCTCACTCACACCCCACTCTCAGTCACAACCCACAACCCATTCCCACTCCACTACCCCACTCAAAACCCACAACCCACTCTCACTCACACCCCACAACCCACTCTCACTCACACCCCACTGTCACCCACAACCCCACTCTCACTCACACCCCACTCTCAATCACACCCCACTCTCACCCACAACCCCACTCTTACTCACACCCCACTCTCACCCACAATCCACTCTCACTCACACCCCACTCTCACTCACACCCCACTCTAACCCACAACCCCACACTCACTCACACACCAATCTCACCCAAAACCCACTCTCACTCACACCCCACTCTCACTCACAACCCACAAACCATTCCCACTCCACTACCCCACTCACAACCCACAACCCACTCTCACTCACACCCCACTCTCACTCACAACCCCACTCATAATCCACAACCCACTCTCACTCACACCCGACTCACACCCACAACCCCACTCTCACTCACACCCCACTCTCACCCACAACCCACTCTCACTCACAACCCACAACCCACTCTCACCCACAACCCCACTCTCACTCACAACCCACTCTCACTCACAATTCATAACACATTCCCACTCCAGTACCCCACTCACAACCCACAACCCACACTCACTCACACCCTACTCTCAACCACAACCCGACTTTCACTCACACCCCACTCTCACTCACACCCCACTCTCACCCACAACCCACTCTCACTCACACCCCACACTCAGTCACAACCCACAACCCATTCCCACTCCACTACCCCACTCACAACACACAACCCACTCTCACTCACAACCCAACTCATAATCCACAACCTACTCTCACTCACACCCCACTCTCACCCACAACCCCACTCTCACCCACAACACACTCTCACTCACACCCCACAACGTATTCTCACCCACAACCACACTCTCAATCACACCCCACCCTCACTCACACCACACTCTCACTCACAACCCACAACCCATTCCCACTTCAGTACCCCACTCACAACCCACAACCCACTCTCACTCACACCCCACTCTCACCCACAACCCCACTCTCACTCACACCCCATTCTCACTCACACCCCACTCTCACCCACAACCCCACTCTCACTCACACCCCACTCTCACCCACAACCCCACTCTCACTCACACCCCACTCTCACCCACACCCCACTCTCACTCACAACCCACAACCCACTCTCACCCACAACCCCACTCTCACCCACAACCCACTCTCACTCACACCCCACTCTCACTCACAACCCACAACCCATTCCCACTCAACTACCCCACTCACAACCCACAACCCACTCTCACTCACACTCCACTCTCAATCACAACCCCACTCATAATCCACAACCCACTCTCACCCACAACCCCACTCTCACCCACAACCCACTCTCACTCACAACCCACTCTCACTCACACCCCACTCTCACTCACAACTCATAACCCATTCCCACTCCAGTGCCCCACTCACAACCCACAACCCACTCTCACTCACAACCCACAACCTACTCTCACTCACACCCCACTCTCACCCACAACCCGACTTTCACTCACACCCCACTCTCACTCACAACCCACTCTCACTCACACCCCACTCTCACTCACAACCCCACTCATAATCCACAACCCACTCTCACTCACACCCCACTCTCACCCACAACCCCACTCTCACCCACAACCCCACTCGCACTCACACCCCACTCTCACCCACAACCCACTCTCACTCACACCCCACTCTCACCCACAACCCACTCTCACTCACAACCAACAACCCACTCTCACTCACACCCCACTCTCACCCTCAACCACACTCTCACCCACAACCCACTCTCACTCACACCCCACAGCCCATTCCAACTCCAGTACCCCACTCACAACCGACAACCCACTCTCACTCACTCCCCACTCTCACCCACAACCCCACTTTCACTCACACCCCACTCTCACTCACAACCCACAATCCATTCCCACTCCAGTAACCCACTCACAACCCACAACCCACTCTCACTCACACCCCACTCTCACCCACAACCCCACTCTCACTCACACCCCATTCTCACTCACACCCCACTCTCACCCACAACCCCACTCTCACTCACACCCCACTCTCAATCACAACCCCACTCATAATCCACATCCCACTCTCACTCACTCCCCACTCTCACCCACAACCCCACTCTCACCCACAACCCACTCTCACTCACTCCCCACTCTCACCCACAACCCCACTCTCACCCACAACCCACTCTCAATCACAACCCACTCTCACTCACAACCCACTCTCACTCACACCCCACTCTCACTCACAACCCACAACCCACTCCCACACCACTACCCCACTCACAACCCACAACCCACTCTCACTCACGACCCACAACCCACACTCACTCACACCCCACTCTCACCCACAACCCACTCTCACTCACACCCCACTCTCACTCACAACTCATAACCCATTCCCACTCCAGTACCCCACTCACACCCCACAACCCACTCTCACTCACAACCCACAACCCACTCTCACTCACACCCCACTCTCACCCACAACCCCACTCTCACCCACAACCTCACTCTCACTCACAACCCACTCTCACTCACACCCCACTCTCACTCACAACTCACAACCCATTCCCACTCTCACTCACACCCCACTCTCACTCACAACTCACAACCCATTCCCACTCTCACTCACACCCCACTCTCACTCACAACCCACTCTCACTCACACCCCACTCTCACTCACAACCCCACTCATAATCCACAACCCACTCTCACTCACACCCCACTCTCACCCACAACCCCACTCTCACTCACACCCCACTCTCACTCATAACTCACAACCCATTCCCACTCTCACTCACAACCCACTCTCACTCACACCCCACTCTCACTCACAACCCCACTCATAATCCACAACACACTCTCACTCACACCACACTCTCACTCACAACCCCATTCATAATCCACAACCCACTCTCACTCACACCCCACTCTCACCCACAACCCGACTTTCACTCACACCCCACTCTCACTCACACCCCACTCTCACCCACAACCTCACTCTCACTCACAACCCACTCTCACTCACACCCCACTCTCACTCACAACTCACAACCCATTCCCACTCTCACTCACACCCCACTCTCACTCACAACCCACTCTCACTCACACCACACTCTCACTCACAACCCCACTGTCACCCACAACCCACTCTCACTCACACCCCACTCTCACCCACAACCCCACTCTCACCCACAACCCCACTCTCACTCACACCCCACTCTCACCCACAACCCACTCTCACTCACACCCCACTCTCACCCACAACCCCACTCTCACCCACAACCCCACTCTCACTCACACCCCACTCTCACCCACAACCCACTCTCACTCACACCCCACTCTCACCCACAACCCACTCTCACTCACACCCCACAGCCCATTCCCACTCCAGTACCCCACTCACAACCCACAACCCACTCTCACTCACTCCCCACTCTCACCCCACTCTCACCCACAACCCCACTTTCACTCACACCCCACTCTCACTCACAACCCACAACCCATTCCCACTCCAGTAACCCACTCACAACCCACAACCCACTCTCACTCACACCCCACTCTCAATCACAACCCCACTCTCACTCACACCCCACTCTCACTCACAACCCACTCTCAATCACAACCCACTCTCACTCACAACCCACTCTCACTCACACCCCACTCTCACTCACAACCCACAACCCACTCCCACTCCACTACCCCACTCACAACCCACAACCCACTCTCACTCACGACCCACAACCCACTCTCACTCACAACCCACAACCCACACTAACTCACACCCCACTCTGACTCACAACCCACTCTCACTCACACCCCACTCTCACTCACACCCCACAGCCCATTCCCACTCCAGTACCCCACTCACAACCCACAACCCACTCTCACTCACTCCCCACTCTCACCCCACTCTCACCCACAACCCCACTTTCACTCACACCCCACTCTCACTCACAACCCACAACCCATTCCCACTCCAGTAACCCACTCACAACCCACAACCCACTCTCACTCACACCCCACTCTCAATCACAACCCCACTCTCACTCACACCCCACTCTCACTCACAACCCACTCTCAATCACAACCCACTCTCACTCACAACCCACTCTCACTCACACCCCACTCTCACTCACAACCCACAACCCACTCCCACTCCACTACCCCACTCACAACCCACAACCCACTCTCACTCACGACCCACAACCCACTCTCACTCACAACCCACAACCCACACTAACTCACACCCCACTCTGACTCACAACCCACTCTCACTCACACCCCGCTCTCACTCACAATCCACACCCCATTCCCACCCACAACCCCACTCTCCCTCACACCCCATTCTCACTCACAACCCACAACCCATTCACACCCCTTAACCCATTCACTCTCCACAACCCCACTCATCATCCAAAACCCACTCCCACTCACAACCCACTACCCACAACTCACTCTCACCCACACCCCACTCCCACTCTCACCCACACCCCACTCCCACTCTCACCCTACTCATAACCCAAAACCCACTCCCACTCACACCCCACTCATAATCCACAACCCACTCTTAACCACAGCCCACTCTCACTCACACCCCACTCTCACTCACAACCCACTACCACCTCCCACTCCACAACCCCACACATAACCACAACCCACTCTCAGCCACAGCCCAATCTCACTCACACCCCACTCCCACTCACACCCCACTCATAATCCACAACCCCACTCTCAATCACACCCCGCTCTCACACACAGCCCATTCTCACTCACACCCTACTCCCTCTCACACCCCACTCTCGCCCACAACCCACTCATAATCCACAACCCACTCTCACTCACACCCCACTCTCACCCATACCCCACACATAATCCACAACCCACTCTCACTCACACCCCTCTCCCACTCACACCCCACTCCCAATCACAACCCACTCTCACTCACACCCCACTCTCACTCACAACCCACAACCCACTCTCACTCACACCCCACTCTGACTCACAACCCACTCTCACTCACACCCCACTCTCACCCTAACCCACTCTCACTCACACCCCGCTCTCAGTCACAACACACACCCCATTCCCACCCACAACCCCACTCTCCCTCACACCCCATTCTCACTCACAACCCACAACCCATTCACACCCCTTAACCCATTCACTCTCCACAACCCCACTCATCATCCAAAACCCACTCCCACTCACAACCCACTACCCACAACTCACTCTCACCCACACCCCACTCCCACTCTCACCCACACCCCACTCCCACTCTCACCCTACTCATAACCCAAAACCCACTCCCACTCACACCCCACTCATAATCCACAACCCACTCTTAACCACAGCCCACTCTCACTCACACCCCACTCTCACTCACAACCCACTACCACCTCCCACTCCACAACCCCACTCATAACCACAACCCACTCTCAGCCACAGCCCAATCTCACTCACACCCCACTCCCACTCACACCCCACTCATAATCCACAACCCCACTCTCAATCACACCCCGCTCTCACACACACCCCACACATAATCCCCAACCCACTCTCACTCACACCCCACTCCCACTCACACCCCACTCTCGCTCACACCCCGCTCTCACTCACAACCCACAACCCACTCTCAATCACACCCCGCTCTCACCCACAACCCACAACCCACTCTCACTCATACCCCACTATCACTCACAACCCACTCTCACCAACAACCCACTCTCATTCACACCGCACTCTCACCCACAGCCCATTCTCACTCACAACCCCACTCATAACCCACAACCCACTGTCACTCACACCCCACTCATGCCCACAACCCACTCTCACTCACACCCCACTCTCACTCACACCCCGCTCTCACCAACAACCCACTCTCATTCACACCCCGCTCTTACCCACAACCCACAACCCACTCTCACTTACACCCCACTCTCCCTCACAACCCCACTCATAATCCACAACCCCACTCACTCACACCCCACTCTCACGCACAGCCCACTCTCACTCACACCCCACTCTCACCCACAACCCACTCTCATCCACAACCCACTCTCTCTCACAACCCACAACCCACTCTCACGCACAACCCACTCTCACTCATACCCCACTTTCATTCACACCCCACTCTCACACACAACGCACTCTCATTCACTCCCCACTCTCACCCACAGCCCATTCTCACACACAACCCCACTCATAACCCGCAACCCACTGTCACTCACACCCCACTCTCGCCCACAACCCACTCTCACTCACAACCCACAACCCACTCTCACTCACAACCCACTCTCTCTCACAACCCACTCTCACTCACAACCCACTCTCATTCACACCCCACTCTCACCCACAGCCCATTCTCACTCACACCCCACTGTCACTCACACCCCACTGTCACTCACACCCCACTCTCACTCACACCCCACTGTCACTCACACCCCACAACCCACACTCACTCACACCCCACTCTCACTCACACCCCGCTCTCACCAACAACCCACTCTCATTCACACCCCACTCTCACCCACAGCCCATTCTCACTCACAACCCCACTCATAACCCACAACCCACTGTCACTCACACCCCACTCTCGCCCACAACCCACTCTCACTCACACCCCACTCTCACCCACAACCCCACCCTCACTCACAACCCACTCTCACTCACACCCCACTCTCACCCACAACCCACTCTCACTCACACCCCACTCTCACCCACAACCCCACTCTCACTCACAACCCACTCTCACTCACACCCCACTCTCACCCACAACCCACTCTCACTCACACCCCACCCTCACCCACAGCCCATTCTCACTCACAACCCCACTCATAACCCACAACCCACTCCCACTCCACAACCCCGCTCTCATTCACACCCCGCTCTCACTCACACCCCACTCTCGCTCACACCCCGCTCTCACCCACAACCCACAACCCACTCTCACTCACACCCCACTCTCACTCACACCCCGCTCTCACAAACAACCCACTCTCATTCACACCCCACTCTCACCCACAGCCCATTCTCACTCACAACCCCACTCATAACCCACAACCCACTGTCACTCACAACCCCGCTCTCATTCACAACCCACTCTCACTCACACCCCACTCTCACCCACAACCCACTCTCACTCACACCCCACTCTCGCCCACAACCCCACTCTCACTCACAACCCACTCTCACTCACACCCCACTCTCACCCACAACCCACTCTCACTCACACCCCACCCTCACCCACAGCCTATTCTCACTCACAACCCCACTCATAACCCACAAACCACTCCCACTCCACAACCCCGCTCTCATTCACACCCCGCTCTCACTCACACCCCACTCTCACTCACACCCCCGCTCTCACCCACAACCCATTCTCACTCACAAACCCACTCATAACCCATACCCCACTCACTCACAACCCACTCTCACTCACAACTCACTCTCACTCATACCCCACTCTCACTCACAACCCACTCTCACCAACAACCCACTCTCAACCAAAGCCACTCTCACTCACACCCCACTCTCACTCACAACCCACAACCACCTCCCACTCCACAACCCCACCCATAACCACAACCCACTCTCAGCCACAGCCCACTCTCACTCACACCACACTCCCACTCACACCCCACTCTCGCCCACAACCCACTCATAATCCACAACCCACTCTCACTGACACCCCACTCTCACCCATACCCCACACATAATCCCCAACACACTCTCACTCACTCCCCACTCATAATCCACAACCCACTCTCACTCACACCCCACTCTCACTCATACCCCACACATAATCCCCAACCCACTCTCACTCACTCCCCACTCACAACCCACAACCCACTCTCACTCACACCCCACTCTGACTCACAACCCACTCTCACTCACAACCCACTCTCACCAACAACCCACTCTCATTCACACCGCACTCTCACACAGCCCACTCTCATTCACACCACACTCTCACCCACAGCCCATTCTCACTCACACCCCAGTCTCACCCACAACCCACTCTCACCCACAACCCACTCTCACTCACAACCCACTCTCACTCATACCCCACTTTCATTCACACCCCACTCTCACTCACACCCCACTCTCACTCACACCCCACTCACCCACAAACCACTCTCATTCACACCCCACTCTCACACACAACCCACTCTCATTCACTCCCCACTCTCGCCCACAACCCACTCTCATTCACTCCCCACTCTCACCCACAACGCACTCTCATTCACTCCCCACTCTCACCCACAGCCCATTCTCACTCACAACCCCACTCATAACCCGCAACCCTCTGTCACTCACACCCCACTCTCGCCCACAACCCACTCTCACTCACAACCCACTCTCACTCACAACCCACAAACCACTCTCTCTCACAACCCACTCTCACTCACAACCCACTCTCATTCACACCCCACTCTCACCCACAGCCCATTCTCACTCACACCCCACTGTCACTCACACCCCACTGTCACTCACACCCCACTCTCACTCACACCCCACTGTCACTCACACCCCACAACCCACTCTCACTCACACCCCACTCTCACTCACACCCCGCTCTCACCAACAACCCACTCTCATTCACACCCCACTCTCACCCACAGCCCATTCTCACTCACAACCCCACTCATAACCCACAACCCACTGTCACTCACACCCCACTCATGCCCACAACCCACTCTCACTCACAACCCCACTCTCACTCACCCCACTCTCACTCACACCCTGCTCTCACTCACACCCCGCTCTCACCAACAACCCACTCTCATTCACACCCCGCTCTCACCCACAACCCACAACCCACTCTCACTTACACCCCACTCTCCCTCACAACCCCACTCATAATCCACAACCCACTCTCACTCACACCCCACTCTCACCCACAACCCCACTCACTCACACCCCACTCTCACCCACAGCCCACTCTCACCCACAACCCACTCTCACCCACAACCCACTCTCTCTCACAACCCACAACCCACTCTCACGCACAACCCACTCTCACTCATACCCCACTTTCATTCACACCCCACTCTCACCCACAACGCACTCTCATTCACTCCCCACTCTCACCCACAGCCCATTCTCACACACAACCCCACTCATAACCCGCAACCCACTGTCACTCACACCCCACTCTCGCCCACAACCCACTCTCACTCACAACCCACTCTCTCTCACAACCCACTCTCACTCACAACCTACTCTCATTCACACCCCACTCTCACCCACAGCCCATTCTCACTCACACCCCACTGTCACTCACACCCCACTGTCACTCACACCCCACTCTCACTCACACCCCACTCTCGCTCACACCCCACTGTCACTCACACCCCACAACCCACACTCACTCACACCCCACTCTCACTCACACCCCGCTCTCACCAACAACCCACTCTCATTCACACCCCACTCTCACACACAGCCCATTCTCACTCACAACCCCACTCATAACCCACAACCCACTGTCACTCACACCCCACTCTCGCCCACAACCCACTCTCACTCACAACCCACTCTCACTCACACCCCACTCTCACCCACAGCCCATTCTCACTCACAACCCCACTCATAACCCACAACCCACTCCCACTCCACAACCCCGCTCTCATTCACACCCCGCTCTCACTCACACCCCACTCTCGCTCACACCCCGCTCTCACCCACAACCCACAACCCACTCTCACTCGCACCCCACTCTCACTCACACCCCGCTATCACACACAACCCATTCTCACTCACAACCCCACTCATAACCCATACCCCACTCACTCACACCCCACTCATGCCCACAACCCACTCTCACTCACACCCCACTCTCACTCACACCCCACTCTCACTCACACCCCGCTCTCACCAACAACCCACTCTCATTCACACCCCGCTCTCACCCACAACCCACAACCCACTCTCACTTACACCCCACTCTCCCTCACAACCCCACTCATAATCCACAACCCACTCTCACTCACACCCCACTCTCACCCACAACCCCACTCACTCACACCCCACTCTCACCCACAGCCCACTCTCACCCACAACCCACTCTCACCCACAACCCACTCTCTCTCACAACCCACAACCCACTCTCACGCACAACCCACTCTCACTCATACCCCACTTTCATTCACACCCCACTCTCACACACAACGCACTCTCATTCACTCCCCACTCTCACCCACAGCCCATTCTCACACACAACCCCACTCATAACCCGCAACCCACTGTCACTCACACCCCACTCTCGCCCACAACCCACTCTCACTCACAACCCACAACCCACTCTCACTCACAACCCACTCTCTCTCACAACCCACTCTCACTCACAACCCACTCTCATTCACACCCCACTCTCACCCACAGCCCATTCTCACTCACACCCCACTGTCACTCACACCCCACTGTCACTCACACCCCACTCTCACTCACACCCCACTGTCACTCACACCCCACAACCCACACTCACTCACACCCCACTCTCACTCACACCCCGCTCTCACCAACAACCCACTCTCATTCACACCCCACTCTCACCCACAGCCCATTCTCACTCACAACCCCACTCATAACCCGCAACCCACTGTCACTCACACCCCACTCTCGCCCACAACCCACTCTCACTCACAACCCACTCTCTCTCACAACCCACTCTCACTCACAACCCACTCTCATTCACACCCCACTCTCACCCACAGCCCATTCTCACTCACACCCCACTGTCACTCACACCCCACTGTCACTCACACCCCACTCTCACTCACACCCCACTGTCACTCACACCCCACAACCCACACTCACTCACACCCCACTCTCACTCACAACCCCACTCATAACCCACAACCCACTGTTACTCACACCCCACTCTCGCACACAACCCACTCTCACTCACAACCCACTCTCACTCACACCCCACTCTCACCCACAGCCCATTCTCACTCACAACCCCACTCATAACCCACAACCCACTCCCACTCCACAACCCCGCTCTCATTCACACCCCGCTCTCACTCACACCCCACTCTCGCTCACACCCCGCTCTCACCCACAACCCACAACCCACTCTCACTCACACCCCACTCTCACTCACACCCCGCTCTCACCCACAACCCCACTCTCACTCACACCCCATTCTCACTCACACCCCACTCTCACCCACAACCCACTCTCACTCACAACCCACTCTCACTCACAACCCACAACCCATTCCCACTCAACTACCCCACTCACAACCCACAACCCACTCTCACTCACACCCCACTCACAATCACAACCCCACTCATAATCCACAACCCACTCTCACTCACACCCAACTCTCACCCACAACCCCACTCTCACCCACAACCCACTCTCACTCACAACCCACAACCCACTCTCACCCACAACCCCACTCTCACCCACAACCCACTCTCACTCACAACCCACAACCCACTCTCACTCACAACCCACAACCCACTCTCACCCACAACCCCACTCTCACTCACAACCCACTCTCACTCACAACCCACAACCCACTCTCACCCACAACCCCACTCTCACCCACAACCCACTCTCACTCACAACTCATAACCCATTCCCACTCCAGTACCCCACTCACAACCCACAACCCACTCTCACTCACAACCCACAACCCACTCTCACTCACACCCCCACTCTCACCCACAACCCGACTTTCACTCACACCCCACTCTCACTCACACCCCACTCTCACCCACAACCTCACTCTCACTCACAACCCACTCTCACTCACACCCCACTCTCACTCACAACTCACAACCCATTCCCACTCTCACTCACACCCCACTCTCACCCACAACCCGACTTTCACTCACACCCCACTCTCACTCACACCCCACTCTCACCCACAACCTCACTCTCACTCACAACCCACTCTCACTCACAACTCACAACCCATTCCCACTCTCACTCACACCCCACTCTCACCCACAACCCGACTTTCACTCACACCCCACTCTCACTCACACCCCACTCTCACCCACAACCTCACTCTCACTCACAACCCACTCTCACTCACACCCCACTCTCACTCACAACTCACAACCCATTCCCACTCTCACTCACACCCCACTCTCACTCACAACCCCACTCATAATCCACAACCCACTCTCACTCACACCACACTCTCACTCACAACGCCACTCATAATCCACAACCCACTCTCACTCACACCCCACTCTCACCCACAACCCCACTCTCACCCACAACCCCACTCTCACTCACACCCCACTCTCACCCACAACCCACTCTCACTCACACCCCACTCTCACCCACAACCCACTCTCACTCACAACCAACAACCCACTCTCACTCACACCCCACTCTCACCCTCAACCCCACTCTCACCCACAACCCACTCTCACTCACACCCCACAGCCCATTCCCACTCCAGTACCCCACTCACAACCCACAACCCACTCTCACTCACTCCCCACTCTCACCCACAACCCCACTTTCACTCACACCCCACTCTCACTCACAACTCATAACCCATTCCCACTCCAGTACCCCACTCACAACCCACAACCCACTCTCACTCACACCCCACTCTCACCCACAACCCACTCTCACTCACACCCCACTCTCAGTCACAACCCACAACCCATTCCCACTCCACTACCCCACTCAAAACCCACAACCCACTCTCACTCACACCCCACAACCCACTCTCACTCACACCCCACTGTCACCCACAACCCCACTCTCACTCACACCCCACTCTCAATCACACCCCACTCTCACCCACAACCCCACTCTTACTCACACCCCACTCTCACCCACAATCCACTCTCACTCAC
The DNA here is from genome assembly GCF_048418815.1 of Hemitrygon akajei. Taxonomy (NCBI): domain Eukaryota; kingdom Metazoa; phylum Chordata; class Chondrichthyes; order Myliobatiformes; family Dasyatidae; genus Hemitrygon; species Hemitrygon akajei. The sequence goes on from NC_133127.1 coordinate 113,574,608, forward strand.
ACCCCACTCTCACTCACACCCCACTCTAACCCACAACCCCACACTCACTCACACACCAATCTCACCCAAAACCCACTCTCACTCACACCCCACTCTCACTCACAACCCACAAACCATTCCCACTCCACTACCCCACTCACAACCCACAACCCACTCTCACTCACACCCCACTCTCACTCACAACCCCACTCATAATCCACAACCCACTCTCACTCACACCCGACTCACACCCACAACCCCACTCTCACTCACACCCCACTCTCACCCACAACCCACTCTCACTCACAACCCACAACCCACTCTCACCCACAACCCCACTCTCACTCACAACCCACTCTCACTCACAATTCATAACACATTCCCACTCCAGTACCCCACTCACAACCCACAACCCACACTCACTCACACCCTACTCTCAACCACAACCCGACTTTCACTCACACCCCACTCTCACTCACACCCCACTCTCACCCACAACCCACTCTCACTCACACCCCACACTCAGTCACAACCCACAACCCATTCCCACTCCACTACCCCACTCACAACACACAACCCACTCTCACTCACAACCCAACTCATAATCCACAACCTACTCTCACTCACACCCCACTCTCACCCACAACCCCACTCTCACCCACAACACACTCTCACTCACACCCCACAACGTATTCTCACCCACAACCACACTCTCAATCACACCCCACCCTCACTCACACCACACTCTCACTCACAACCCACAACCCATTCCCACTTCAGTACCCCACTCACAACCCACAACCCACTCTCACTCACACCCCACTCTCACCCACAACCCCACTCTCACTCACACCCCATTCTCACTCACACCCCACTCTCACCCACAACCCCACTCTCACTCACACCCCACTCTCACCCACAACCCCACTCTCACTCACACCCCACTCTCACCCACACCCCACTCTCACTCACAACCCACAACCCACTCTCACCCACAACCCCACTCTCACCCACAACCCACTCTCACTCACACCCCACTCTCACTCACAACCCACAACCCATTCCCACTCCAGTGCCCCACTCACAACCCACAACCCACTCTCACTCACACTCCACTCTCAATCACAACCCCACTCATAATCCACAACCCACTCTCACCCACAACCCCACTCTCACCCACAACCCACTCTCACTCACAACCCACTCTCACTCACACCCCACTCTCACTCACAACTCATAACCCATTCCCACTCCAGTGCCCCACTCACAACCCACAACCCACTCTCACTCACAACCCACAACCTACTCTCACTCACACCCCACTCTCACCCACAACCCGACTTTCACTCACACCCCACTCTCACTCACAACCCACTCTCACTCACACCCCACTCTCACTCACAACCCCACTCATAATCCACAACCCACTCTCACTCACACCCCACTCTCACCCACAACCCCACTCTCACCCACAACCCCACTCGCACTCACACCCCACTCTCACCCACAACCCACTCTCACTCACACCCCACTCTCACCCACAACCCACTCTCACTCACAACCAACAACCCACTCTCACTCACACCCCACTCTCACCCTCAACCACACTCTCACCCACAACCCACTCTCACTCACACCCCACAGCCCATTCCAACTCCAGTACCCCACTCACAACCGACAACCCACTCTCACTCACTCCCCACTCTCACCCACAACCCCACTTTCACTCACACCCCACTCTCACTCACAACCCACAATCCATTCCCACTCCAGTAACCCACTCACAACCCACAACCCACTCTCACTCACACCCCACTCTCAATCACAACCCCACTCATAATCCACATCCCACTCTCACTCACTCCCCACTCTCACCCACAACCCCACTCTCACCCACAACCCACTCTCACTCACTCCCCACTCTCACCCACAACCCCACTCTCACCCACAACCCACTCTCAATCACAACCCACTCTCACTCACAACCCACTCTCACTCACACCCCACTCTCACTCACAACCCACAACCCACTCCCACACCACTACCCCACTCACAACCCACAACCCACTCTCACTCACGACCCACAACCCACACTCACTCACACCCCACTCTCACCCACAACCCACTCTCACTCACACCCCACTCTCACTCACAACTCATAACCCATTCCCACTCCAGTACCCCACTCACACCCCACAACCCACTCTCACTCACAACCCACAACCCACTCTCACTCACACCCCACTCTCACCCACAACCCCACTCTCACCCACAACCTCACTCTCACTCACAACCCACTCTCACTCACACCCCACTCTCACTCACAACTCACAACCCATTCCCACTCTCACTCACACCCCACTCTCACTCACAACTCACAACCCATTCCCACTCTCACTCACACCCCACTCTCACTCACAACCCACTCTCACTCACACCCCACTCTCACTCACAACCCCACTCATAATCCACAACCCACTCTCACTCACACCCCACTCTCACCCACAACCCCACTCTCACTCACACCCCACTCTCACTCATAACTCACAACCCATTCCCACTCTCACTCACAACCCACTCTCACTCACACCCCACTCTCACTCACAACCCCACTCATAATCCACAACACACTCTCACTCACACCACACTCTCACTCACAACCCCATTCATAATCCACAACCCACTCTCACTCACACCCCACTCTCACCCACAACCCGACTTTCACTCACACCCCACTCTCACTCACACCCCACTCTCACCCACAACCTCACTCTCACTCACAACCCACTCTCACTCACACCCCACTCTCACTCACAACTCACAACCCATTCCCACTCTCACTCACACCCCACTCTCACTCACAACCCACTCTCACTCACACCACACTCTCACTCACAACCCCACTGTCACCCACAACCCACTCTCACTCACACCCCACTCTCACCCACAACCCCACTCTCACCCACAACCCCACTCTCACTCACACCCCACTCTCACCCACAACCCACTCTCACTCACACCCCACTCTCACCCACAACCCCACTCTCACCCACAACCCCACTCTCACTCACACCCCACTCTCACCCACAACCCACTCTCACTCACACCCCACTCTCACCCACAACCCACTCTCACTCACACCCCACAGCCCATTCCCACTCCAGTACCCCACTCACAACCCACAACCCACTCTCACTCACTCCCCACTCTCACCCCACTCTCACCCACAACCCCACTTTCACTCACACCCCACTCTCACTCACAACCCACAACCCATTCCCACTCCAGTAACCCACTCACAACCCACAACCCACTCTCACTCACACCCCACTCTCAATCACAACCCCACTCTCACTCACACCCCACTCTCACTCACAACCCACTCTCAATCACAACCCACTCTCACTCACAACCCACTCTCACTCACACCCCACTCTCACTCACAACCCACAACCCACTCCCACTCCACTACCCCACTCACAACCCACAACCCACTCTCACTCACGACCCACAACCCACTCTCACTCACAACCCACAACCCACACTAACTCACACCCCACTCTGACTCACAACCCACTCTCACTCACACCCCACTCTCACTCACACCCCACAGCCCATTCCCACTCCAGTACCCCACTCACAACCCACAACCCACTCTCACTCACTCCCCACTCTCACCCCACTCTCACCCACAACCCCACTTTCACTCACACCCCACTCTCACTCACAACCCACAACCCATTCCCACTCCAGTAACCCACTCACAACCCACAACCCACTCTCACTCACACCCCACTCTCAATCACAACCCCACTCTCACTCACACCCCACTCTCACTCACAACCCACTCTCAATCACAACCCACTCTCACTCACAACCCACTCTCACTCACACCCCACTCTCACTCACAACCCACAACCCACTCCCACTCCACTACCCCACTCACAACCCACAACCCACTCTCACTCACGACCCACAACCCACTCTCACTCACAACCCACAACCCACACTAACTCACACCCCACTCTGACTCACAACCCACTCTCACTCACACCCCGCTCTCACTCACAATCCACACCCCATTCCCACCCACAACCCCACTCTCCCTCACACCCCATTCTCACTCACAACCCACAACCCATTCACACCCCTTAACCCATTCACTCTCCACAACCCCACTCATCATCCAAAACCCACTCCCACTCACAACCCACTACCCACAACTCACTCTCACCCACACCCCACTCCCACTCTCACCCACACCCCACTCCCACTCTCACCCTACTCATAACCCAAAACCCACTCCCACTCACACCCCACTCATAATCCACAACCCACTCTTAACCACAGCCCACTCTCACTCACACCCCACTCTCACTCACAACCCACTACCACCTCCCACTCCACAACCCCACACATAACCACAACCCACTCTCAGCCACAGCCCAATCTCACTCACACCCCACTCCCACTCACACCCCACTCATAATCCACAACCCCACTCTCAATCACACCCCGCTCTCACACACAGCCCATTCTCACTCACACCCTACTCCCTCTCACACCCCACTCTCGCCCACAACCCACTCATAATCCACAACCCACTCTCACTCACACCCCACTCTCACCCATACCCCACACATAATCCACAACCCACTCTCACTCACACCCCTCTCCCACTCACACCCCACTCCCAATCACAACCCACTCTCACTCACACCCCACTCTCACTCACAACCCACAACCCACTCTCACTCACACCCCACTCTGACTCACAACCCACTCTCACTCACACCCCACTCTCACCCTAACCCACTCTCACTCACACCCCGCTCTCAGTCACAACACACACCCCATTCCCACCCACAACCCCACTCTCCCTCACACCCCATTCTCACTCACAACCCACAACCCATTCACACCCCTTAACCCATTCACTCTCCACAACCCCACTCATCATCCAAAACCCACTCCCACTCACAACCCACTACCCACAACTCACTCTCACCCACACCCCACTCCCACTCTCACCCACACCCCACTCCCACTCTCACCCTACTCATAACCCAAAACCCACTCCCACTCACACCCCACTCATAATCCACAACCCACTCTTAACCACAGCCCACTCTCACTCACACCCCACTCTCACTCACAACCCACTACCACCTCCCACTCCACAACCCCACTCATAACCACAACCCACTCTCAGCCACAGCCCAATCTCACTCACACCCCACTCCCACTCACACCCCACTCATAATCCACAACCCCACTCTCAATCACACCCCGCTCTCACACACACCCCACACATAATCCCCAACCCACTCTCACTCACACCCCACTCCCACTCACACCCCACTCTCGCTCACACCCCGCTCTCACTCACAACCCACAACCCACTCTCAATCACACCCCGCTCTCACCCACAACCCACAACCCACTCTCACTCATACCCCACTATCACTCACAACCCACTCTCACCAACAACCCACTCTCATTCACACCGCACTCTCACCCACAGCCCATTCTCACTCACAACCCCACTCATAACCCACAACCCACTGTCACTCACACCCCACTCATGCCCACAACCCACTCTCACTCACACCCCACTCTCACTCACACCCCGCTCTCACCAACAACCCACTCTCATTCACACCCCGCTCTTACCCACAACCCACAACCCACTCTCACTTACACCCCACTCTCCCTCACAACCCCACTCATAATCCACAACCCCACTCACTCACACCCCACTCTCACGCACAGCCCACTCTCACTCACACCCCACTCTCACCCACAACCCACTCTCATCCACAACCCACTCTCTCTCACAACCCACAACCCACTCTCACGCACAACCCACTCTCACTCATACCCCACTTTCATTCACACCCCACTCTCACACACAACGCACTCTCATTCACTCCCCACTCTCACCCACAGCCCATTCTCACACACAACCCCACTCATAACCCGCAACCCACTGTCACTCACACCCCACTCTCGCCCACAACCCACTCTCACTCACAACCCACAACCCACTCTCACTCACAACCCACTCTCTCTCACAACCCACTCTCACTCACAACCCACTCTCATTCACACCCCACTCTCACCCACAGCCCATTCTCACTCACACCCCACTGTCACTCACACCCCACTGTCACTCACACCCCACTCTCACTCACACCCCACTGTCACTCACACCCCACAACCCACACTCACTCACACCCCACTCTCACTCACACCCCGCTCTCACCAACAACCCACTCTCATTCACACCCCACTCTCACCCACAGCCCATTCTCACTCACAACCCCACTCATAACCCACAACCCACTGTCACTCACACCCCACTCTCGCCCACAACCCACTCTCACTCACACCCCACTCTCACCCACAACCCCACTCTCACTCACAACCCACTCTCACTCACACCCCACTCTCACCCACAACCCACTCTCACTCACACCCCACTCTCACCCACAACCCCACTCTCACTCACAACCCACTCTCACTCACACCCCACTCTCACCCACAACCCACTCTCACTCACACCCCACCCTCACCCACAGCCCATTCTCACTCACAACCCCACTCATAACCCACAACCCACTCCCACTCCACAACCCCGCTCTCATTCACACCCCGCTCTCACTCACACCCCACTCTCGCTCACACCCCGCTCTCACCCACAACCCACAACCCACTCTCACTCACACCCCACTCTCACTCACACCCCGCTCTCACAAACAACCCACTCTCATTCACACCCCACTCTCACCCACAGCCCATTCTCACTCACAACCCCACTCATAACCCACAACCCACTGTCACTCACAACCCCGCTCTCATTCACAACCCACTCTCACTCACACCCCACTCTCACCCACAACCCACTCTCACTCACACCCCACTCTCGCCCACAACCCCACTCTCACTCACAACCCACTCTCACTCACACCCCACTCTCACCCACAACCCACTCTCACTCACACCCCACCCTCACCCACAGCCTATTCTCACTCACAACCCCACTCATAACCCACAAACCACTCCCACTCCACAACCCCGCTCTCATTCACACCCCGCTCTCACTCACACCCCACTCTCACTCACACCCCGCTCTCACCCACAACCCATTCTCACTCACAAACCCACTCATAACCCATACCCCACTCACTCACAACCCACTCTCACTCACAACTCACTCTCACTCATACCCCACTCTCACTCACAACCCACTCTCACCAACAACCCACTCTCAACCAAAGCCCACTCTCACTCACACCCCACTCTCACTCACAACCCACAACCACCTCCCACTCCACAACCCCACCCATAACCACAACCCACTCTCAGCCACAGCCCACTCTCACTCACACCACACTCCCACTCACACCCCACTCTCGCCCACAACCCACTCATAATCCACAACCCACTCTCACTGACACCCCACTCTCACCCATACCCCACACATAATCCCCAACACACTCTCACTCACTCCCCACTCATAATCCACAACCCACTCTCACTCACACCCCACTCTCACTCATACCCCACACATAATCCCCAACCCACTCTCACTCACTCCCCACTCACAACCCACAACCCACTCTCACTCACACCCCACTCTGACTCACAACCCACTCTCACTCACAACCCACTCTCACCAACAACCCACTCTCATTCACACCGCACTCTCACACAGCCCACTCTCATTCACACCACACTCTCACCCACAGCCCATTCTCACTCACACCCCAGTCTCACCCACAACCCACTCTCACCCACAACCCACTCTCACTCACAACCCACTCTCACTCATACCCCACTTTCATTCACACCCCACTCTCACTCACACCCCACTCTCACTCACACCCCACTCTCACCCACAAACCACTCTCATTCACACCCCACTCTCACACACAACCCACTCTCATTCACTCCCCACTCTCGCCCACAACCCACTCTCATTCACTCCCCACTCTCACCCACAACGCACTCTCATTCACTCCCCACTCTCACCCACAGCCCATTCTCACTCACAACCCCACTCATAACCCGCAACCCTCTGTCACTCACACCCCACTCTCGCCCACAACCCACTCTCACTCACAACCCACTCTCACTCACAACCCACAAACCACTCTCTCTCACAACCCACTCTCACTCACAACCCACTCTCATTCACACCCCACTCTCACCCACAGCCCATTCTCACTCACACCCCACTGTCACTCACACCCCACTGTCACTCACACCCCACTCTCACTCACACCCCACTGTCACTCACACCCCACAACCCACTCTCACTCACACCCCACTCTCACTCACACCCCGCTCTCACCAACAACCCACTCTCATTCACACCCCACTCTCACCCACAGCCCATTCTCACTCACAACCCCACTCATAACCCACAACCCACTGTCACTCACACCCCACTCATGCCCACAACCCACTCTCACTCACAACCCACTCTCACTCACCCCACTCTCACTCACACCCTGCTCTCACTCACACCCCGCTCTCACCAACAACCCACTCTCATTCACACCCCGCTCTCACCCACAACCCACAACCCACTCTCACTTACACCCCACTCTCCCTCACAACCCCACTCATAATCCACAACCCACTCTCACTCACACCCCACTCTCACCCACAACCCCACTCACTCACACCCCACTCTCACCCACAGCCCACTCTCACCCACAACCCACTCTCACCCACAACCCACTCTCTCTCACAACCCACAACCCACTCTCACGCACAACCCACTCTCACTCATACCCCACTTTCATTCACACCCCACTCTCACCCACAACGCACTCTCATTCACTCCCCACTCTCACCCACAGCCCATTCTCACACACAACCCCACTCATAACCCGCAACCCACTGTCACTCACACCCCACTCTCGCCCACAACCCACTCTCACTCACAACCCACTCTCTCTCACAACCCACTCTCACACACAACCTACTCTCATTCACACCCCACTCTCACCCACAGCCCATTCTCACTCACACCCCACTGTCACTCACACCCCACTGTCACTCACACCCCACTCTCACTCACACCCCACTCTCGCTCACACCCCACTGTCACTCACACCCCACTCTCACTCACACCCCGCTCTCACCAACAACCCACTCTCATTCACACCCCACTCTCACACACAGCCCATTCTCACTCACAACCCCACTCATAACCCACAACCCACTGTCACTCACACCCCACTCTCGCCCACAACCCACTCTCACTCACAACCCACTCTCACTCACACCCCACTCTCACCCACAGCCCATTCTCACTCACAACCCCACTCATAACCCACAACCCACTCCCACTCCACAACCCCGCTCTCATTCACACCCCGCTCTCACTCACACCCCACTCTCGCTCACACCCCGCTCTCACCCACAACCCACAACCCACTCTCACTCGCACCCCACTCTCACTCACACCCCGCTATCACACACAACCCATTCTCACTCACAACCCCACTCATAACCCATACCCCACTCACTCACACCCCACTCATGCCCACAACCCACTCTCACTCACACCCCACTCTCACTCACACCCCACTCTCACTCACACCCCGCTCTCACCAACAACCCACTCTCATTCACACCCCGCTCTCACCCACAACCCACAACCCACTCTCACTTACACCCCACTCTCCCTCACAACCCCACTCATAATCCACAACCCACTCTCACTCACACCCCACTCTCACCCACAACCCCACTCACTCACACCCCACTCTCACCCACAGCCCACTCTCACCCACAACCCACTCTCACCCACAACCCACTCTCTCTCACAACCCACAACCCACTCTCACGCACAACCCACTCTCACTCATACCCCACTTTCATTCACACCCCACTCTCACACACAACGCACTCTCATTCACTCCCCACTCTCACCCACAGCCCATTCTCACACACAACCCCACTCATAACCCGCAACCCACTGTCACTCACACCCCACTCTCGCCCACAACCCACTCTCACTCACAACCCACAACCCACTCTCACTCACAACCCACTCTCTCTCACAACCCACTCTCACTCACAACCCACTCTCATTCACACCCCACTCTCACCCACAGCCCATTCTCACTCACACCCCACTGTCACTCACACCCCACTGTCACTCACACCCCACTCTCACTCACACCCCACTGTCACTCACACCCCACAACCCACACTCACTCACACCCCACTCTCACTCACACCCCGCTCTCACCAACAACCCACTCTCATTCACACCCCACTCTCACCCACAGCCCATTCTCACTCACAACCCCACTCATAACCCGCAACCCACTGTCACTCACACCCCACTCTCGCCCACAACCCACTCTCACTCACAACCCACTCTCTCTCACAACCCACTCTCACTCACAACCCACTCTCATTCACACCCCACTCTCACCCACAGCCCATTCTCACTCACACCCCACTGTCACTCACACCCCACTGTCACTCACACCCCACTCTCACTCACACCCCACTGTCACTCACACCCCACAACCCACACTCACTCACACCCCACTCTCACTCACACCCCGCTCTCACCAACAACCCACTCTCATTCACACCCCACTCTCACACACAGCCCATTCTCACTCACAACCCCACTCATAACCCACAACCCACTGTTACTCACACCCCACTCTCGCACACAACCCACTCTCACTCACAACCCACTCTCACTCACACCCCACTCTCACCCACAGCCCATTCTCACTCACAACCCCACTCATAACCCACAACCCACTCCCACTCCACAACCCCGCTCTCATTCACACCCCGCTCTCACTCACACCCCACTCTCGCTCACACCCCGCTCTCACCCACAACCCACAACCCACTCTCACTCACACCCCACTCTCACTCACACCCCGCTCTCACCCACAACCCATTCTCACTCACAACCCCACTCATAACCCATACCCCACTCACTCACAACCCACTCTCACCAACAACCCACTCTCACACACACCCCACTCTCACTCACAACCCACTCTCGCTCACAGCCCGCTCTCACCCACAACCCACAACCCACTCTCACTCACAACTCACTCTCACTCATACCCCACTCTCACTCACAACCCACTCTCACCAACAACCCACTCTCAACCACAGCCCACTCTCACTCACACCCCACTCCCACTCACACCCCACTCTCGCCCACAACCCACTCATAATCCACAACCCACTCTCACTCACACCCCACTCTCACCCATACCCCACACATAATCCCCAACCCACTCTCACTCACTCCCCACTCATAATCCACAACCCACTCTCACTCACACCCCACTCTCACTCACAACCCACAACCCACTCTCACTCACACCCCACTCTGACTCACAACCCACTCTCACTCACAACCCACTCTCACCAACAACCCACTCTCATTCACACCGCACTCTCACCCACAGCCCACTCTCATTCACACCACACTCTCACCCACAGCCCATTCTCACTCACAACCCCACTCATAACCCACAACCCACTCTCACCCACAACCCACTCTCTCTCACAACCCACAACCCACTCTCACTCACAACCCACTCTCACTCACACCCCACTCTCACCCACAACCCACTCTCATTCACACCCCACTCTCACCCACAACCCACTCTAATTCACTCCCCACTCTCACCCACAACCCACCCTCACTCACACCCCACTCTCACCCACAACCCACTCTCATTCACACCCCACTCTCACCCACAACCCACTCTAATTCACTCCCCACTCTCACCCACAACCCACTCTCATTCACACCCCACTCTCACCCACAACCCACTCTCATTCACACCCCACTCTCACCCACAACCCACTCTAATTCACTCCCCACTCTCGCCCACAACCCACTCTCATTCACTCCCCACTCTCACCCACAACGCACTCTCATTCACTCCCCACTCTCACCCACAGCCCATTCTCACTCACAACCCCACTCATAACCCACAACCCACTCTCATTCACACCCCACTCTCACCCACAGCCCATTCTCACTCACACCCCACTGTCACTCACACCCCACTGTCACTCACACCCCACTCTCACTCACACCCCACTGTCACTCACACCCCACTCTCGCCCACAACCCACTCTCTCTCACAACCCACTCTCACTCACAACCCACTCTCATTCACACCCCACTCTCACCCACAGCCCATTCTCACTCACACCCCACTGTCACTCACACCCCACTGTCACTCACACCCCACTCTCACTCACACCCCACTGTCACTCACACCCCACAGCCCATTCTCACTCACAACCCCACTCATAACCCACAACCCACTGTCACTCACACCCCACTCTCGCCCACAACCCACTCTCACTCACAACCCACTCTCACTCACACCCCACTCTCACCCACAGTCCATTCTCACTCACAACCCCACTCATAACCCACAACCCACTCCCACTCCACAACCCCGCTCTCATTCACACCCCGCTCTCACTCACACCCCACTCTCGCTCACACCCCGCTCTCACCCACAACCCACAACCCACTCTCACTCACACCCCACTCTCACTCACACCCCGCTCTCACCCACAACCCATTCTCACTCACAACCCCACTCATAACCCATACCCCACTCACTCACAACCCACTCTCACCAACAACCCACTCTCACACACACCCCACTCTCACTCACAACCCACTCTCGCTCACAGCCCGCTCTCACCCACAACCCACAACCCACTCTCACTCACAACTCACTCTCACTCATACCCCACTCTCACTCACAACCCACTCTCACCAACAACCCACTCTCAACCACAGCCCACTCTCACTCACACCCCACTCCCACTCACACCCCACTCTCGCCCACAACCCACTCATAATCCACAACCCACTCTCACTCACACCCCACTCTCACCCATACCCCACACATAATCCCCAACCCACTCTCACTCACTCCCCACTCATAATCCACAACCCACTCTCACTCACACCCCACTCTCACTCACAACCCACAACCCACTCTCACTCACACCCCACTCTGACTCACAACCCACTCTCACTCACAACCCACTCTCACCAACAACCCACTCTCATTCACACCGCACTCTCACCCACAGCCCACTCTCATTCACACCACACTCTCACCCACAGCCCATTCTCACTCACAACCCCACTCATAACCCACAACCCACTCTCACCCACAACCCACTCTCTCTCACAACCCACAACCCACTCTCACTCACAACCCACTCTCACTCACACCCCACTCTCACCCACAACCCACTCTCATTCACACCCCACTCTCACCCACAACCCACTCTAATTCACTCCCCACTCTCACCCACAACCCACCCTCACTCACACCCCACTCTCACCCACAACCCACTCTCATTCACACCCCACTCTCACCCACAACCCACTCTAATTCACTCCCCACTCTCACCCACAACCCACTCTCATTCACACCCCACTCTCACCCACAACCCACTCTCATTCACACCCCACTCTCACCCACAACCCACTCTAATTCACTCCCCACTCTCGCCCACAACCCACTCTCATTCACTCCCCACTCTCACCCACAACGCACTCTCATTCACTCCCCACTCTCACCCACAGCCCATTCTCACTCACAACCCCACTCATAACCCACAACCCACTCTCATTCACACCCCACTCTCACCCACAGCCCATTCTCACTCACACCCCACTGTCACTCACACCCCACTGTCACTCACACCCCACTCTCACTCACACCCCACTGTCACTCACACCCCACTCTCGCCCACAACCCACTCTCTCTCACAACCCACTCTCACTCACAACCCACTCTCATTCACACCCCACTCTCACCCACAGCCCATTCTCACTCACACCCCACTGTCACTCACACCCCACTGTCACTCACACCCCACTCTCACTCACACCCCACTGTCACTCACACCCCACAGCCCATTCTCACTCACAACCCCACTCATAACCCACAACCCACTGTCACTCACACCCCACTCTCGCCCACAACCCACTCTCACTCACAACCCACTCTCACTCACACCCCACTCTCACCCACAGTCCATTCTCACTCACAACCCCACTCATAACCCACAACCCACTCCCACTCCACAACCCCGCTCTCATTCACACCCCGCTCTCACTCACACCCCACTGTCACTCACACCCCACTCTCGCTCACACCCCGCTCTCACCCACAACCCACAACCCACTCTCACTCACACCCCACTCTCACTCACACCCCGCTCTCACCCACAACCCATTCTCACTCACAACCCCACTCATAACCCATACCCCACTCACTCAAAACCCACTCTCACCAACAACCCACTCTCACACACACCCCACTCTCACTCACACCCTACTCTCACTCACAACCCACTCTCACTCACACCCCACTCTCACTCACAGCCCACTCTCACCCACAGCCCACTCTCACTCACACCCGACTCTCACTCACAACCCACTCTCACCCACAGCCCACTCTCATTCACACCCCACTCTCACCCACAGCCCACTCTCACCCACAACCCACAACCCACTCTCACTCACACCCCACTCTGACTCACAACCCACTCTCACTCACAACCCACTCTCGCTCACAACCTACAACCCACTCTCATTCACACCCCACTCTCACCCACAGCCCATTCTCACTCACACCCCAGTCTCACCCACAACCCACTCTCACCCACAACCCACTCTCTCTCACAACCCACAACCCACTCTCACTCACAACCCACTCTCACTCACACCCCACTCTCACCCACAACCCACTCTCATTCACACCCCACTCTCACCCACAACCCACTCTAATTCACTCCCCACTCTCGCCCACAACCCACTCTCATTCACTCCCCACTCTCACCCACAACGCACTCTCATTCACTCCCCACTCTCACCCACAGCCCATTCTCACTCACAACCCCACTCATAACCCGCAACCCACTGTCACTCACACCCCACTCTCGCCCACAACCCACTCTCTCTCACAACCCACTCTCACTCACAACCCACTCTCATTCACACCCCACTCTCACCCACAGCCCATTCTCACTCACACCCCACTGTCACTCACACCCCACTCTCACTCACACCCCACTCTCACTCACACCCCACTGTCACTCACACCCCACAGCCCATTCTCACTCACAACCCCACTCATAACCCACAACCCACTGTCACTCACACCCCACTCTCGCCCACAACCCACTCTCACTCACAACCCACTCTCACTCACACCCCACTCTCACCCACAGCCCATTCTCACTCACAACCCCACTCATAACCCACAACCCACTCCCACTCCACAACCCCGCTCTCATTCACACCCCGCTCTCACTCACACCCCACTGTCACTCACACCCCACTCTCGCTCACACCCCGCTCTCACCCACAACCCACAACCCACTCTTACTCACACCCCACTCTCACTCACACCCCGCTCTCACCCACAACCCATTCTCACTCACAACCCCACTCATAACCCATACCCCACTCACTCAAAACCCACTCTCACCAACAACCCACTCTCACACACACCCCACTCTCACTCACACCCTACTCTCACTCACAACCCACTCTCACTCACACCCCACTCTCACTCACAGCCCACTCTCACCCACAGCCCACTCTCACTCACACCCGACTCTCACTCACAACCCACTCTCACCCACAGCCCACTCTCATTCACACCCCACTCTCACCCACAGCCCACTCTCACCCACAACCCACAACCCACTCTCACTCACACCCCACTCTGACTCACAACCCACTCTCACTCACAACCCACTGTCACTCACACCCCACTCTCGCCCACAACCCACTCTCACTCACAACCCACTCTCACTCACACCCCACTCTCACCCACAGCCCATTCTCACTCACAACCCCACTCATAACCCACAACCCACTCCCACTCCACAACCCCGCTCTCATTCACACCCCGCTCTCACTCACACCCCACTGTCACTCACAGCCCACTCTCGCTCACACCCCGCTCTCACCCACAACCCACAACCCACTCTCACTCACACCCCACTCTCACTCACACCCCGCTCTCACCCACAACCCATTCTCACTCACAACCCCACTCATAACCCATACCCCACTCACTCAAAACCCACTCTCACCAACAACCCACTCTCACACACACCCCACTCTCACTCACACCCTACTCTCACTCACAACCCACTCTCACTCACACCCCACTCTCACTCACAGCCCACTCTCACCCACAGCCCACTCTCACTCACACCCGACTCTCACTCACAACCCACTCTCACCCACAGCCCACTCTCATTCACACCCCACTCTCACCCACAGCCCACTCTCACCCACAACCCACAACCCACTCTCACTCACACCCCACTCTGACTCACAACCCACTCTCACTCACAACCCACTCTCACCAACAACCCACTCTCATTCACACCGCACTCTCACCCACAGCCCACTCTCATTCACACCACACTCTCACCCACAGCCCATTCTCACTCACAACCCCACTCATAACCCACAACCCACTCCCACTCCACAACCCCGCTCTCATTCACACCCCACTCTCACTCACACCCCACTCTCGCTCACACCCCACTCTCGCTCACACCCCGCTCTCACCCACAACCCACAACCCACTCTCACTCACACCCCTCTCTCACTCACACCCCGCTCTCACCAACAACCCACTCTCATTCACACCCCGCTCTCACCCACAACCCACAACACTCTCTCACTTACACCCCACTCTTACCCACAACCCCACTCTCACTCACACCCCACTCTCACCCACAACACACTCTCACTCACACCCCACTCTCACCCACAACCCACTCTCACCCACAACCCACTCTCACTCACAAACCACAACCCACTCTCAATCACACCTCGCTCTCACCCACAACCCACAACCCACTCTCACTCACAACCCACTCTCACTCATACCCCACTTTCACTCACAACCCCCCTCACCAACAACCCACTTTCATTCACACCCCACTCTCACCCACAACCCACTCTCATTCACTCCACACTCTCGCCCACAACCCACTCTCATTCACTCCCCACTCTCACCCACAACCCACTCTCATTCACTCCCCACTCTCACCCACAGCCCATTCTCACTCACAACCCCACTCATAACCCACAACCCACTGTCACTCACACCCCACTCTCGCCCACAACCCACTCTCACTCACAACCCACAACCCACTCTCACTCACAACCCACACTCTCTCACACCCCACTCTCATTCACACCCCACTCTCACCCACAGCCCATTCTCACTCACACCCCACTGTCACTCACACCCCACTCTCGCTCACACCCCACTCTCACTCACACCCCACTCTCACTCACAACCCACAACCCACTCTCACTCACACCCCACTCTCACTCACACCCCGCTCTCACCAACAACCCACTCTCATTCACACCCCACTCTCACCCACAGCCCATTCTCACTCACAACCCCACTCATAACCCACAACCCACTGTCACTCACACCCCACTCTCGCCCACAACCCACTCTCACTCACAACCCACTCTCACTCACACCCCACTCTCACCCACAGCCCATTCTCACTCACAACCACACTCATAACCCACAACCCACTCCCACTCCACCACCCCGCTCTCATTCACACCCCGCACTCACTCACACCCCACTGTCACTCACACCCCACTCTCGCTCACACCCCACTCTCGCTCACACCCTGCTCTCACCCACAACCCACAACCCACTCTCACTCACACCCCACTCTCACTCACACCCCGCTCTCACCCACAACCCACAACCCACTCTCACTCACAACTCACTCTCACTCATACCCCACTCTCAATCACAACCCACTCTCACCAACAACCCACTCTCACACACACCGCACTCTCACTCACACCCTACTCTCACTCACAACCCACTCTCACTCACACCCCGCTCTCACCCACAACCCACAACCCACTCTCACTCACAACCCACTCTCACTCACACCCCGCTCTCACCCACAACCCACAACCCACTCTCACTCACAACCCACTCTCACTCATACCCCACTCTCACTCACAACCCACTCTCACCAACAACCCACTCTCATTCACACCCCACTCTCACCCACAGCCCATTCTCACTCACAACCCCACTCTCACCCACAGCCCACTCCCACTCCACAACCCCACTCACAATCCACAACCTCGCTCTCATTCACACCGCACTCTCACTCACACCCCACTCTCACTCACAGCCCGCTCTCACCCACAACCCACAACCCATTCTCACTCACAGCCCGCTCTCACCCACAACCCACAACCCATTCTCACTCACAACCCCACTCATAACCCACAACCCCACTCTCACTCACACCCCACTCTCACCCACAGCCCACTCTCACTCACACCCCACTCTCACTCACACCCCGCTCTCACTCACACCCTACTCTCACTCACAACCCACTCTCACTCACAACCCACTCTCACCAACAACCCACTCTCACTCACACCCCACTCTCACCCACAACCCACTCTCACCAACAACCCACTCTCACTCACAACCCACTCTCACCAACAACCCACTCTCACTCACACCCCACTCTCACCCACAACCCACTCTCACCAACAACCCACTCTCACTCACAACCCACTCTCACCCACAGCCCACTCTCACTCACACCCCACTCTCACTCACACCCTACTCTCACTCACAACCCACTCTCACCAACAACCCACTCTCACACACACCGCACTCTCACTCACACCCTACTCTCACTCACAACCCACTCTCACTCACACCCCGCTCTCACCCACAACCCACAACCCACTCTCACTCACAACCCACTCTCACTCACACCCCACTCTCACTCACAACCCACTCTCACCAACAACCCACTCTCACTCACACCCTACTCTCACCAACAACCCACTCTCATTCACACCCCACTCTCACCCACAGCCCATTCTCACTCACAACCCCACTCTCACCCACAGCCCACTCCCACTCCACAACCCCACTCACAATCCACAACCTCGCTCTCATTCACACCGCACTCTCACTCACACCCCACTCTCACTCACACCCCACTCTCACTCACACCCTACTCTCACTCACAACCCACTCTCACTCACAACCCACTCTCACCAACAACCCACTCTCACTCACACCCCACTCTCACCCACAACCCACTCTCACCAACAACCCACTCTCACTCACAACCCACTCTCACCCACAGCCCACTCTCACTCACACCCCACTCTCACTCACACCCTACTCTCACTCACAACCCACTCTCACCAACAACCCACTCTCACACACACCGCACTCTCACTCACACCCTACTCTCACTCACAACCCACTCTCACTCACACCCCACTCTCACTCACAACCCACTCTCACTCACACCCCGCTCTCACCCACAACCCACAACCCACTCTCACTCACAACCCACTCTCACTCACACCCCACTCTCACTCACAACCCACTCTCACCAACAACCCACTCTCACTCACACCCTACTCTCACCAACAGCCCACTCTCATTCACACCCCACTCTCACCCACAGCCCATTCTCACTCACAACCCCACTCTCACCCACAGCCCACTCCCACTCCACAACCCCACTCACAATCCACAACCTCGCTCTCATTCACACCGCACTCTCACTCACACCCCACTCTCACTCACACTCCGCTCTCACTCACACCCCACTCTCACTCACAGCCCGCTCTCACCCACAACCCACAACCCATTCTCACTCACAACCCCACTCATAACCCACAACCCCACTCTCACTCACAACCCCACTCATAACCCATACCCCACTCTCACTCACAACCCACTCTCACCCACAGCCCACTCTCACTCACACCCCACTCTCACTCACACCCTACTCTCACTCACAACCCACTCTCACTCACAACCCACTCTCACCAACAACCCACTCTCACTCACAACCCACTCTCACCCACAGCCCACTCTCACTCACACCCCACTCTCACTCACACCCTACTCTCACTCACAACCCACTCTCACTCACACCCTGCTCTCACCCACAACCCACTCTCACTCACAACTCACTCTCACTCATACCCCACTCTCACTCACAACCCACTCTCACCAACAACCCACTCTCACTCACAACCCACTCTCACCCACAGCCCACTCTCACTCACACCCTACTCTCACCAACAACCCACTCTCATTCACACCCCACTCTCACTCACACCCCGCTCTCACCCACAACCCATTCCCACTCCACAACCCTGCTCTCACCCATAACCCACACACCACTCTCACTCACACCCCACTCTCACTCACAAACCACACCCCACTCACAACGCACAACCCACTCTCACTCACAGCCCACTCTCACTCACACCCCACTCTCACTCACAGCCCACTCTCACTCACACCCCATTCTCACCCACAGCCCACTCTCACTCACACCCCACTCTCACCCACAGCCCACTCTCACCCACACCCTACTCTCACTCACACCCCACTCTCACTCACAACCCACAACCCACTCTCACTCACACCCCACTCTCACCCACACCCTACTCTCACTCACACCCCACTCTCACTCACAGCCCACTCTCACCCACAGCCCACTCTCACTCACACCCCACTCTCATTCACACCCCACTCTCACTCACACCCCACTCTCACTCACAGCCCACTCTCATTCACACCCCACTCTCACCCACAGCCCACTCTCACCCACAGCCCACAACCCACTCTCACTCACACCCCACTCTCACTCACACCCCACTCTCACTCACAGCCCACTCTCATTCACACCCCACTCTCACTCACACCCCACTCTCATTCACACCCCACTCTCACTCACACCCCACTCTCACTCACAGCCCACTCTCTTTCACACCCCACTCTCACTCACACCCCACTCTCATTCACACCCCACTCTCACTCACACCCCACTCTCACTCACACCCCACTCTCACTCACACCCCACTCTCACTCACAACCCACTCTCACCCACAACCCCCTCTCACTCATACCCCACTCTCACTCACAACCCACTCTCACCAACAACCCACTCTCACTCACACCCTACTCTCACCAACACCCCACTCTCACTCACACCCCACTCTCACTCACACCCCACTCTCACTCACAACCCACTCTCACTCACAACCCACTCTCACCCACAACCCCCTCTCACTCATACCCCACTCTCACTCACAACCCACTCTCACCAACAACCCACTCTCACTCACACCCTACTCTCACCAACAACCCACTCTCACTCACAACCCTGCTCTCACCCACAACCCACAGCCCACTCTCACTCACACCCCGCTCTCACCCACAGCCCACTCTCACCCACACCCTACTCTCACTCACACCCCACTCTCACCCACAACCCACTCTCACTCACAACCTACAACCTACTCTCACTCACACCCCACTCTCACCCACACCCTACTCTCACTCACACCCCACTCTCACTCACACCCCACTCTCACTCACAGCCCACTCTCACCCACAGCCCACTCTCACTCACACCCGACTCTCACTCACAACCCACTCTCACCCACAGCCCACTCTCATTCACACCCCACTCTCACCCACAGCCCACTCTCACCCACAGCCCACAACCCACTCTCACTCACACCCCACTCTCACTCAGACCCCACTCTCACTCACAGCCCACTCTCATTCACACCCCACTCTCTCTCACACCCCACTCTCACTCACAGCCCACTCTCTTTCACACCCCACTCTCACTCACACCCCACTCTCACTCACACCCCACTCTCATTCACACCCCACTCTCACTCACACCCCACTCTCACACACCCCCACTCTCACTCACACCCCACTCTCACTCACACCCCACTCTCATTCACACCCCACTCTCACTCACACCCCACTCTCACTCAGACCCCACCCTCACTCACAGCCCACTCTCATTCACACCCCATTCTCACTCACAGCCCACTCTCTTTCTCACCCCACTCTCACTCACACCCCACTCTCACTCACACCCCACTCTCATTCACACCCCACTCTCACTCACACCCCACTCTCACACACCCCCACTCTCACTCACACCCCACTCTCACTCACACCCCACTCTCATTCACACCCCACTCTCACTCACACCCCACTCTCACTCATACCCCACTCTCACTCACAACCCACAACCCACTCTCATTCCTTCCACTTCTTGCACAGCCCTCTTGCTCTCCCATTGCTGCCCTGCTTCCTTTCCTTTTATCTTTCCTTCTCTCTACGTTATCTTCCCATCAGTATCAGACATGAAGAAATGATCTCTCTGCTTTTTTCAACAGGTCAGAGCTCAAATCCTTTCTGCCGCGAACACACGACAATCATTTCTGCAATTAATATCCATTTTGTAAAGAATATCAGAAAAATATTACAAGAAAGCATTTTACAAGAGGATGTCTAATAGTGCAGTTTGGCATCCAATAATCCTGTTTATTAACGTAACTGCAGAGTTACACCAAGTATAATCTCTGAACACGAATGAGCAATGCAGAGCACAGTAATACACATGGTGATCTTTCAGCACTAATGAGCCTGTTGATATTCACTCCCCACACATGGTTCAGCTATGAATAAAAATGGCTAACATTAGCATTGGGAAGACACTGAAGGGAATTCTGAAGGACTGGATTTAGCAGCAATGAACACACAAAATGCTGGAGGAACTCAGCAGCCCAGGCAGCATCTCTGGAAAAAGTACAGTGGACGTTTCATGCTGGAACCCTCTGGCAGGATTTGGGTAGAAAGAGTCTGACGGGGGTGGGGTGGTGGTCAGTGGAGCTTTGTGCATGGAAAGTCATGCTTGACGAACTACTGAGAGATTTTCTGTAGAGATAATGAAAAAGTACACAAGAGGAATGGATGTCATCCACTTAGACCTCAGCAAGGCTGTCAGCAAAATCTCACACACAAGGCTGGTCTGGAAGGCTTGGTCGCATAGATTGAGGCAGATTCAGAATTGACTCAGATACAGGAAGTAGAGGGTGATGACTATATGGAACAGCCTTCCAGAGGAAGGGTTTGAAGCACGTAAACAATATCATTTCAAAAAGCTACCTTCAGGGGCAGGTCTGAGAATGATATGGACGCATCTCAGGAATTTAGGACTAGCTTGGTGGTCAACATAGTCTGATTAGATCAGAGAATCTCTGTCCATGTTGTATTGCTGTCCAACTCTAATAGTCATACAATGGCAGTGAATCCCATTATCCCAACTGCAACAAAGCAGATTGTGCACACCCTTTACACTCTACTACCTGGGTCCTTATCTGTGAGCTTTATTTCCCTATTTCATTTTATTTGTGAGCTAGGTTATGAGTCAATTGTACATATGACATTAATAAATTGGTCAATTGGTCAATCAGTACATAGTTTGTTAAAAAATGAATTATGAATTACCATTAGTCAATGGATAATTTCAATTAGCGGTATCTTGACAGAGGAACCAGGTCGAGTTTTAGTCATGGAATGACAGAACAAACGTGCTAGAGAGCATGTTGACACATTCATTCACATGCAGTATGGAGATTATCCGAAAGACAAACAGCATCTCCACACTGACTGACAAACAACAGAAACTTGAGTTGTTCTGACAACGACAGCAGCTCACTTGACTTTTCCATTCATAACCCATGGAGTGGCTCTAAACTGCAGCCATTTAATCTGAGGAATAGCTGAAACCATGAAATGGCAAGAAACACGTGGCAAGCCTGGCAGTATTTGTCGAAAAAAAGCAGAGTCAGTGCTTCAAGTCAATGTCCTTCCACCTGGATGACCAGAAGTCAAAGAAAAGTTAAATTTTCCGAGTTCTGATGAAACATTAACTGTTTCTCTCTCTTTCTTTTCTTTTTCAATCTTTTTATTATTATTTTAATATCAACATAATAAGATTGATACATAGATAATGGTATTACAAACATACACATTTCAACTGAACATGAAAGAATACATAAGCAATAGTTACAATATAAATGAGTCTTCCCAAATCATGGACGATACAAGTAACATATAAACAAGGCAAACCTAGGTATATCATAATATATATTTAAAAAAAACAGAAAAGAGAAAAAGAAAAAAAATTATGCAAGAAAACTAATCTAACAATCTAATAACTAATAAGGAAAAAAACAAAAAAAAGAAAAAAGGGAAAAAGAAAAAATGAAAAAAAGGGCTGTTTGTAATATCTAACAAAAATACAAAATCATCAGTGTTGTCAACTCTGATCCTCTCAACATATGTGAAATCAAAACTGGAAAAACAAATAGGCTTGGAACAGGGTCACATTACATCATATGAAAATATTGAATAAATGGTCTCCATATCTTTTCAAATTTAATAGAATTATCAAATACAACACTTCTAATTTTTTCTAAATTTAGACATAACATAGTTTGAGAAAACCAATGAAATACGGTGGGAGGATTAATTTCTTTCCAATTCAACAAAATAGATCTAGCCATTAATGTAAGAAATGCAATCATTTGACAAGCAGAAGAGGATAAATGGCCTGAGTCCATCATTGGTAAACCAAAAATTGCAGTAATAGGATGAGGTTGTAAATCAATGTTCAATACCGTGGAAATAATATCAAAAATGTCTTTCCAATATTTTTCCAAAAGCAGACAAGACCAGAACATATTAGTTAAAGACGCTATCTCAGAATGACATCTGTCACAAATAGGATTTATATAAGAATAAAAATGAGCCAATTTATCCTTGGACATATGAGCCCTATGCACAATCTTAAACTGTATTAATGAATGTTTAGCGCATATAGATGATGAATTAAGTAATTGAAGAATTTTATCCCAATTCTCAATAGGAATAGTAAGGTTAAGTTCTCTTTCCCCATCATTTTTAATCTTATAGAAGGGCTCTGAACGTATCTTCATAATTATATTGTAGAGTTTTAATATTAGCCCTTTCTGAGAAGGATTTAGTTCAAACAAATTCTCCAAAATACCTGAAGGCACAAGATTTGGAAAGGTAGGAAGTACAGTATTTAAGAAATTCCTAATCTGTAAATATCTAAAAAAATGAAATCTAGGCAAATTATATTTATTAGATAATTGTTCAAAAGACATAAAACAATTATCCAAAAATAAATCGGAAAATCGTAGTAACCCTTTAGTCTTCCAAGCCGAATAAGCTTGGTCTATAATAGAAGGATAAAAAAGCAATTGAATACAATAGGGATATTTAAAACAAACTGAGTCAACCCAAAAAATTTCCGAAATTGAAACCATATACGTAAAGTATGTTTAACTATCGGGTTATCAATTCGTTTTGGCAATTTAGAAAGAGCAAAGGGAAGAGAAGTCCCTAAAATAGAACCCAATGCAAATCCTTGTACAGATTTAATTTCCAGGTTCACCCAATGAGGGCTAAAAGATATATCCCAATCCTTTAACCAACATATCAAATATTGGATATTAACTGCCCAATAATAAAATCTAAAATTAGGCAATGCCAATCCACCTTCCTTCCTTGCCTTCTGTAAATATTTTTTACCTAATCTAGGATTTTTATTCTGCCATATATATGAGGAAATTTTTGAATCAACATTAGCAAAAAAAGATTTCAGAATAAAAATTGGTACCGCTTGAAATATATATAAAAACTTGGGTAAAATAACCATCTTAATAGCATTAATCCGACCTATCAGAGATAAAGATACTGGTGACCATTTAGTAAACAAACATTTAATCTGATCGATTAGGGGTAAAAAATTAACCTTAAATAAGTCCTTATAGTTTTTTGTGATTTTAATCCCTAAGTAAATTAAAGAGTCATTAACTAATTTAAAAGGTAAATTTCCATAAATTGGAACCAGTCTATTTAAAGGAAACAATTCACTCTTATTAAGATTTAATTTATACCCGGAAAAATTACTAAATTGAGCCAACAATGATATAACTGTGGGAATGGATTTCTCAGGATCAGAAATAAATAATAATAAATCATCTGCATATAATGATAGCTTATGTATATCCATCCCACGATTAATGCCAAAAATGTTCTGTGATTCTCTGATAGCAATTGCCAAGGGTTCTAAAGCAATATCAAATAATAATGGACTAAGAGGACAGCCTTGTCTAGTACCCCAAAATAAATGAGAAAAGGGAGATCTTTGATTGTTAGTAAGCACCGAGGCTACTGGAGTATGATATATCAGTTTAATCCAGGAAATGAATGTCGGACTAAAATTAAACCTCTCAAGCACAGTAAATAAGTATGGTCATTCAACTCTATCAAATGCTTTCTCCGCATCTAATGAAATGACACATTCTGAAATGGTATGTGAAGGAGTATAAACAATATTCAATAATCTCCTAACATTGAAAAAAGAATAGCGATTTTTAATAAAACCAGTTTGATCTTCCGAGATAATTTGAGGTAATACCTTTTCCAGCCTGGATACCAGTAACTTGGAAAAGATCTTGGAATCTACATTCAATAAAGATATTGGTCTATAGGATGCACAGTCAGTAGGGTCTTTATCTTTCTTCAATATTAAAGAAATGGAAGCTCTATAAAAAGATTGTGGCAGATTACCCAATCTAATTGCTTCTTCAAAAAACCCTGCATAACCAAGGAGAAAGAGTAGCAGAAAAACATTTAAAAAATTCTACTGTATACCCATCTGGACCTGGTGCTTTCCCAGAATTCATTGAGGAAATAACCCCTTTAATTTCTGCATCCGTAATAGGAGTTTCTAATATTGAAAGATCATCTGATGATAATTTTGGAAAATTCAATTTCCCAAGAAAATCACACATGGTATTATAATCATGAGGGAATTCAGAATGATACAGGGAGGTATAAAAATCTTGAAAAGATTTGTTTATCTCATCATGGTTAACTGTCAGATCCCCATTCTGCTGACGAATCTTAGTAATTTGGCGTTTAACCAAAGCATTCTTCAATTGACTAGCTAACAGTTTACCCAATTTATCACTATGTATATAAAAATCAGATCTGGTTTTCATTAATTGATTTTCAATCGAAGATGTAAGTAATAAACTGTGTTCCATTTGAAGTTCAACCCTTTGTTTGTAAAGCTCCTTACTAGGAGCAGTCAAATATTTCTTGTCAATCTCTTTAATTTTATCAACCAATAAAAGAGTTTCCTTCTTAATGCGTTTTCTCAGACCAACAGAATAGGAGATAATCTGTCCACGTATATATGCTTTAAAAGTGTCCCAAAGTGTTCCGCAAGAAATATCATCCATGGAATTAGTTGAAAAGAAGAAATCGATCTGTTCCTTCATAAATTTAATAAAATCCGGATCTTGCAGTAAGGTAAAATCAAATCGCCATTGTCTAGCACTAGAAGCTGTATCCGTAAATTTAATAGAAAGTTTTAATGGAGCATGGTCAGAGATGGCTATAATATCATAATTACAACCAATTACCGATGGAATAAAACAAGAGTCAATAAAAAAACAATCAATTCTCGAGTAAGAATGATAAACATGTGAGAAAAATGAGAACTCTTTGTCCTTAGAATGCCGAAATCTCCAAATATCATTAATTCCATTATCAGTCAAAAAAGAGTTAATATAAGTGGCTGACTTATTAGGTAAAGTCTGAGTAGATATAGATCTGTCCAACAAAGGATTTAAACAACAATTAAAGTCACCACCCATTATTAACTTATATTCATTTAGATTAGGTAGAGAAGTAAATAAGGACTTTAAAAAATCGGGATAATCCACATTTGGAGCATAAACATTAACCATAGCAACCTTTTTGTTAAAAAGTAACCCAGTAATTAACAAAAATCTACCATTCGGATCCGAAAAAATATCATGTTGGACAAACGCAATAGAGGAGTTAATAAAAACTGAAACTCCCTTTACTTTAGCATTCGAATTCGAATGGTACTGTTGATCCCTCCAAAACCTAAAAAAGTGATAATTATCCTCTTTCCTCACATGAGTTTCTTGTACAAAAATAATATGTGCATTCAGTCTTTGGAATACTTTGAAAATCTTTTTCCGTTTAATCGGATGGTTTAAGCCATTAGTATTCCAAGAGACAAAATTAATGGTCTGAGCCATATTTCTGAAATCAACCCTTTGGTATATAAAGGGTTAACCAAATTATGAACTCATGCACCCGGAAGAGGAACAAAAATAAGGGGCGGACCCGGAAGTGATGACATCACGGACATTTTAGTAGTTTAAAATCAGCCCAAATGAAAAAACTAAACAAAACTGATGTAAAGAACATAAGATTTAGGAAAAGACCCCTCACCCCCCCACCCAAGATGAGAAAATCCCTCTCCAGCTAGGAAAAGGCTGGGAAGAAAGAGAAATGAAACTAAATCTACCCCCATATCAGCAGAAGGCAACTCCGTATATAAAGGATAAAAAAGATCCACCCAAACTCTAAAGAAATAATAATCACTATACTAAAACCAAACTTCTTAATATAATTGCTAGTAAAAAAAACAAAAAGAATATAATCACTAGTAACTTATAAATCGGGTTAAAACCCAAACAAACCAAAAGAAAATTTAAACTGTGATAAGAAATGCATTATAGGAAGAAGACGAGAGAAAAAAACGGCGAAATAAAAAAAAGCCAAAAATATTTTAGAGAAGAAACCGCCATCTTAGTAAAAAAAATTCGCCTTCGAAGGATTAATAATAATGACCAAAGATAAAGTACAGTGATTGAAGTAAGTAAAATAAAAAGATTAGTACGTCAAAAAAAAACTTTAACTAGAGTATAAAATATAGAGTAAACCTACACCAATAGCCAGAAACAAAATCTGGTTTTGGAAACAAAAACCATCTTGCAACGATCAAAATCACTCATTTATTAGAGATGAGAATCCGCAGCAGTAGGGAAGTTCTCATTCAGAAAGCTTTGAGCTTCAGATGTAGAAAAGAAAACACGCCGTGATGTATTGAGAGGCAATATCCTGAGCTTCGCAGGGTATAAGAGCGCAGGTTTTAGATTTTTCTCATAACATTCAGACATCAGAGGTTTAAAAAGAAGCCTTGCCTTCATTACTTCTGGACTAAAGTCCTCCACTAATCGAAAATTGAATTCTTGGAATTTGACCATCCCTACACGCGGAGCCACACGAATAAGTTGCTCTTTAACATGCACATAATGAAATCGGACAATCACAACCGGTGGTTTAGCTGAAGCACTTGGTGATCGACGCATAATTCTGTGAGCACGATCAAGTAACGGAGGACTGTCTGGGAATACAGAAGGGAACGCATCCTTTAAAAGTTGAGCAAAATACTTTGAGGGGTCCCCTTGTTCAATACCTTCCGGGAGACCAAGTATGCGTAAGTTCTGTCTTCTGGACAGATTTTCAAAGTCGACACTCTTGGCTTTAAGTGTTTCCACCTGTTTAATCGTCGAAGATGATTTCTGCTCCAGTTTTTCGATTATCAAGTCTCGCTTCCGAGCGTCCTCTTGCAAAGTTGCGATTAGAGCTTGCTGCTGGTTAACTACTGAATCAGTCTTATCCATATAATCCTGAAAAGCCTTTATATCTTGTTTGAAAATTTGTCGTTGTTCTTCAAATTGTTCATTTGAACAATTGTTCTTCAAATTGTTCACATAATAATTATGTGAGGTATACACTTACAGAAAGGAGAGGAGAGACAGAACAATTGAAATAAGAAAACCTTTTCTTAATCTGGAAAACATACTTCATGTCATCTCTCTTTGTTCAAGTGAAGTCTTCTTGTTCAAACTTCCTGGCAGCTGTAAAATATAAGTTCTGTTATCTTCATGGTGAATTATTTTATACAATATTAAATTCTATACTTTGTGTACATCAGGGCCTGAACTGATAGATAGATAGATAGATAGATAGATAGATAGATAGATAGATAGATAGATAGATAGATAGATAGATAGATAGATAGATAGATAGATAGATACTTTATTCATCCCCATGGGGAAATTCAACTTTTTTCCAATGTCCCATACACTTGTTGTAGCAAAACTAATTACATACAATACTTAACTCAGTAAAAAATATGATATGCATCTAAATCACTATCTCAAAAAGCATTAATAATAGCTTTTAAAAAGTTCTTAAGTCCTGGCGGTAGAATTGTAAAGCCTAATGGCATTGGGGAGTATTGACCTCTTCATCCTGTCTGAGGAGCATTGCATCGATAGTAACCTGTCGCTGAAACTGCTTCTCTGTCTCTGGATGGTGCTATGTAGAGGATGTTCAGAGTTATCCATAATTGACCGTAGCCTACTCAGCGCCCTTCGCTCAGCTACCGATGTTAAACTCTCCAGTACTTTGCCCACGACAGAGCCCGCCTTCCTTACCAGCTTATTAAGACGTGAGGCGTCCCTCTTCTTAATGCTTCCTCCCCAACACGCCACCACAAAGAAGAGGGCGCTCTCCACAACTGACCTATAGAACATCTTCAGCATTTCACTACAGACATTGAATGACGCCAACCTTCTTAGGAAGTACAGTCGACTCTGTGCCTTCCTGCACAAGGCATCTGTGTTGGCAGTCCAGTCTAGCTTCTCGTCTAACTGTACTCCCAGATACTTGTAGGTCTTAACCTGCTCCACACATTCTCCATTAATGATCATTGGCTCCATATGAGGCCTAGATCTCCTAAAGTCCACCAGAGTGCACCATACTCTGTGAGCTTTCTAGCCAGAAACATACGAAATAGGATATAAGGATCTCATGGCCTTGGAACCTATCCAGCCCTTCACTGAGATTACAGCAGAACTGATTTTCAACAGTTTTAAATTTCTCCACTGATCCCAACAACCTTCATATATCAAGCTAACTCAGTATTAGAACATAGAAGTCTACAACACAGTAGAGGCACAATGTTGTGCCAACCATGTAACCTACTCTAGAAATGGCCCAGAATTTCCCTACCACATAGCCCTCTATTTTCTAAGTTCCCATCTAAGAGTCTCTTAAAAGACCCTATTGTATCCACTCCTACCACTGTCACTGGCAGTGCATGCCACGTACCCACCACTCTCTGTATGAAAAACTAACTCCGACATCCCCTCTGTACCTACTTCCAAGCTCCTTAAAACTATGCCTCCTCATGTTAGCCATTTCAGCCCTGGGAAAAAGCCTCTGGCTATCCATACGATCAATGCCTCTCATCATCTTATACAGTATTCAATAGACATAATGACTCAGATGCACAGATCTTCATGTGAGGCAACAAAGAAACCCTAAGGAAGAAGAAATATCTCCTCAGCTTAGTTCAACATGACTATTTCACCTAGTCATATAGCAGATTTCTTCACTGGGGCAACATCTTTACAGTATCTATCCAATCAAACACCCAGAGATCTGTTTCAATTATATCACCCCAGCTGTTGTTTTTGTTTTGTATGGCAGATGTTTTTTCTCTTTACATTCATGAGGAAGTGTTGCCCAGGAGAGGCAAACGTGAGACTGTCCATTTGGGAGTCAGGTTAGATCAATCTTTGTCTGGCATCTCGTCCACAGCCGTTCCAACATGGGTGGCCCTGAGCTGGCATTGCCTGATGGAGACCTTGAAGCATGCAAGCCTCCACGTGATATCAGTGTGTTGATCCAGATCGTGGAGGATCACCCTCAGTAAGACAGAGGCAAGAATATTTTCTTGCCTCTGATAAACAACTGTAAACAACTGTACACTTGTGCAGACACAGGAAAATTTCTTTACTCCTGAAATGTATCCTTCTTGCAATACAAGCAGTATTCTATTTACTTTCTTAATACTTGCTTGGCCTGCACTCTATCCTTATGAATTAGAACACCAGATTTCTTTGAAGACCAACATTTAATAGCCTTCATAATAGAAAATCGACAACAAAGGCAACAGCTGGAAATGTTCAATAAAAATAGAAAATGTTGGAATGGATCTGAAACCTCAATCTGTTTTTATCCCACTGCTGCTACCTCAGCCACTGTGTACTTCCAGCATTTTTGTTTTTACATTGCAGTGTCACACTGTGTAAACAACGCTCTGCTTCTCTGTTCCTCACACCACACTCCACAACATACTCCACTAGCCCTTGCCTGAACCAATGCATTGTCCATTCCTGATATCTTATGTCTTCTTCACAATTTTACTTCTGTAGGTACCTTTATACATCAGTAACGATAGCTGCAAAACGCTCATCTTGGTCATTAAATAAAACATTTTGAATGGCAGCATCTCCACCAATTATTCAAGAATCAGAAAACTAGTTACAGCTTGAAAATGATTTCTTTTTATCCTTATTCTTTGTTTTTGTCTGTTATATTAAACTCTAGTTCTAGTAACATTACCTTTTACCTCATGTTACCTTTCATGAGACCTCTTATCAAATGCTTTTTGGAAATCTAAATACACTCCATGTGCGACACATCGTAGTACATAGAACCAAAGAAATCTACAGCACATTACAGGCCCTTCGGTCCACAATGTTGTGCCGACAATGTAATCTACTCGAGAAACTGCCTAGCATGTCCCTACCACATAGCCCTCTATTATTCTTAGCTCCATGTAAATATCTAAGAGACTCTTAAAAGACCCTATTGTATCCAACTCTACCACCCTCTCTAGCAGTGCACTCCACGCACCCATCATTCTCTATGTGAAAAACTCACCTCTGACATCTCCCTTGTACTTACTTTCAAGCACCTTAAAACTATGCCTTCTTATGTTAACCATTTCAGCCCTGGGAAAAAGTCTCCAGCTATCCATACAATCAATGCCTCTCATCATCTTATACACCTCGATCAGGTCACTTATCCTCCATCACTCCAAGAAGAAAAGACCTAGCTCACTCAACCTGTTCTCATAAGCCATGCTCTCCAATCCAGCAAACATCCTTGTAAATCTCCTCTGCACTCTCTCTATAGTATCCACATCCTTCCTGTAATGAGGTGACCAGAACTGAACACAGTACTCCATATGGGGTCTGACCAGGGTCTTGTACAGCTGTAACATTACTTCATGGTTCTTGAACTCAATCCTACAGTTGATAACTACCAACACACCAAATGCCTTCTTAACAACACTGTCAACCTGCGCAGCAACTTTGAGTGTCCTATGGACAAGGATCTCAAAATCTTGCTGATCCTCTACACTACAATGAATCTTACCACTAATATTATATTCTGTCTTCAAATTTGACCTATCAAAATGAACCACCACACACTTATCTGGGTTGAACTCCACCTGCCACTTCTCAGCCCAGTTCTGCATCCTATTGATGTCCTGCTGTATCCTCTAACAACCCTCCAGACTATCCACAATATCCCCAACTTTTGCGTCATCAGCAAACCACCCTTCGACTTCCTCATCCAGGTCATTTATAAAAGGCACAGAGAGGAGGGTTCCCAGAACAGATCCCTGCAGAATGCCATTGGCCACAGTCCTCCATGCAGAATACGAACCATCTACAACCACCCTTTTCCTTCTGTGGACAAACCAATTCTGGATCCACAAAGCCAGGTCTCCTCGGATCTCTTGCCTCATTACTTCCTGAATGAGCTTCACATGGGGAATTTTATCAAATGCTTTACTGAAATCCATATACACTGCATCCACTGCTCTACCTTCATCAGAGTGTTTTGTTACATCCTTAAAGAATTCAATCAGGCTTGTAAGGTATGATCTGCGCTTGACAATGCCATGCTGACTATCCTTAATCAGGTTATGTCTCTCCAAATGCTCATAAATCCTGCCTCTCAAGATCTTCTCCAACAACTTGTCTACCACTGAAGTAAGACTCATTGGTCTGTAATATCCTGGGTCATTTCTACTCCCTTTCTTGAACAAGGGAACAACGTTTGCAACCTTCCAATCCTCTGGAACCTCTCCTGCCCCTATTGAGGCAAAAATCATTGCCAGAGGCTCAGCAATCTCCTCCCTCACTACCCACAGTAGCCTGGGGGTACATCTCATCCAAGTCCCAGTTACTTATCCAATTTGATGCTTTCCAAAAGCTCCAGCACATTCTCTTTCTTAATGTCTATATTTTCAAGCTTTTTAGTCTGCTGTAAGTCATTCCAACAATTGCCAAGATCCTTTTCCGTAACTAATACTGAAGCAGAGTATTCATTAAGTACCACCACTGCCTCCTCTGACAACATGCATACTTTTACTCTCACTCCTGATTGGTTCTATTCTCACACGGCTCATCCTCTTGCTCTTCACATACTTGTAGAATGCCTTGGGGTTTTCCTGAATCCTGCCCGCCAAGGTCTTCTCATGCCCCTTCTGGCTCTCCTAATTTCATTCTTAAGCTCCTTCCTGGAACCCTTGTAATTTTCTAGAACTCTAACAGTACCTAGTTTCTTGAACCTTTCATAAACTTTTCTTTTCTTCTTAACTAGATTTTCTACATACTTTGTACACCATGTTCTTTCACCCAACCATCTTTTCCCTGCCTTAATGGAACATACCTATGCAGAACTCCATGCAAATTTCCCCCTAACCCAATTAAGTGTTTTCCCAAATTGCCTGTACCTATCCCTCTCTAGCGCTATGGTAAAGGAGATAGAGTTGTGATCACTACCTTCAAAATGCTCTCCCATTGAGAAATCTGACACCTGACCAGATTCATTTCCCAATGCCAGATCAAGTACATCCTCTGCTCTTGTAGGCTTATCTGCCTATTGCATCAGGAAACCTTCCTGAGCACACCTAACAAACTCTACCCCATCTAAACCTCTTGCTCTAAGGAGATGCCAGTCAATACTAGGAAAGTTAAAATCTCCCATCACAACAACCCTATTATGATTACACCATTCTAGAATCTGTCTCCCTATCTGCTCCTCAATATCTCTGTTACTACTGGGGAGTCTATAATAAACACCCAGTGGAGTTATTGTCCCCTTCCTGTTTCTGACTTCCACCCACAATGACTCAATAGACAAATTCTCCATGTCTTCCTCCTTTTCTGCAGCCATGATACTATCCCTGATAAGAAATGCCATGCCCTCACCTCTTTCACCTCCCTCCCTGTCCTTTTTGAAACACCTAAAGCCCAGCACACTCAGCAGCCATTCCTGGCCACAACATCACAATTCCAATATCGCAGTACAATAGTCTTTGTTTTATTATTTCATTCATTATTATTGCATAGTATTGAATACTGGTAAATTATTATTGAGAACATTATTATTCTGATTTATTATTAGTTAATATTATTATCATTATTGTATTCATTATTATTTATTATTTTTACTTAGTGTGGTTTAAATGTTGCTGCTGTAATGAAATTATTTCCTACTCAGCATCAATAAATTACTTATTATTATTACTCATCTATCATGTTATTACAACCTCAGAGAAAAAAAACACTAGCAAATTGGCAAAACATGGTTTCTCTTTCATAAACTCATATTAATTCTTCCGAATAATGTTTTCCTAGGTGTTCTGTTGGTTTTAATGGATTCATTTTCTGGAATTTCATGCTGCTGACCAGCTTTGGCTACCCATCCTCAGATATGGTTGAGACCTGCAGGTAGTATTTCCATGCACACTACTCCCCCTGTGGTGTAGAGGAGCTGGATTTGGGAGCAGTTGGAGTAGCTGCTATGTGTTTAGGAGATGGTACATGTTTCAACACTGAGCATCAGTGGTGGAGGGTCTGCATTTGATAGAGGCAAATGAGGTTCCAGTGAACCAGGTTGCTTTGCCTGGATGGTGTTCAGCTTCTTGAAAATCATTAGCCCTGCAGTAATCCAGCAAGTGGGGAACATTCCATCACAGTTCTGTCTTTTATCTTCAAAGGTCTTCCATGTTAGGAGGTGAGACATTAACAATAGAGCACATCATTTTTCTCATGACTGGTATCTGTCTAATGAGCTTGCAGTTCATTTTTTTTATCCTCCGTGCTCCTACTGGAACTTTATTAATCATTTCAACTAAAAATGCATTGCATTAAAATGGCTGCTTTTGGAAACCCATTTGTGGAAAGCATGGTTGCATTTCTCCATTTCAATTACCAGAAAAATATCAACTTAAGGAATAGTTGGTAATCCTCATCATTAAACTCACTGTAAAGTGAAATAGTAAAAATGTTTAGTATACTTTTATTGATTCAATAAAATGAAGTAATTCCTGGTTAACGGTCAGGTTTTTGCCCATTGTGGGGCAATGTTCCCAGAGTTTTGCATGCCATGTGGTTGACACTTTTAGTAGTCTCAGATGCAGGAGAAAGATCACGTGCTGTGCCTTTAGTGGAATGAACAACAATAGCTGGTGCAACAGTTTGCTGGGTTTTCCATTAATAAGCAAACATATGCTGAGCAACAAGGAACTCAACAAGTCAGGCAGCATCTATGGAGGGAAATAACAGCTGACTTAGGGCATGCTCATGTTTCTGCATATGAGCTCAATATATTTGAAAACAATTTTAAATTTCTCTAACAAATTTACTACACATTAATAAAATTCCCTTCCACTGCTGGAAGTTGAGAAAGTGGAAGTAAACCTTTAACCTGAGCACAAAGCACGTGAGTTAAAAGTCACTTTCGATGGATGCAATGTAATAGTATTACAAAAGTTAGAACACGTCAGCTGATCATGGCTCAAACATCTGAGCACTCTCAGCATGTTTTATTTATTTATTCATTCTCTTTTAATATTAAAATTAACATTTAGCAGAAATTATTATCTGTTAAAATATGCTGTGAAATTGCTGGGATTCATCAAAATCCTAGGACAGCTGTTTTAAATTGCT
This sequence comes from Hemitrygon akajei, assembly GCF_048418815.1. Taxonomy (NCBI): domain Eukaryota; kingdom Metazoa; phylum Chordata; class Chondrichthyes; order Myliobatiformes; family Dasyatidae; genus Hemitrygon; species Hemitrygon akajei. The sequence continues at coordinate 113,611,335 of NC_133127.1, forward strand.
AAATGTTCACAGCCTTGAGAATATGAAGAAAAATATGCAAATATGATTCTGAACATAATAACTTAACCAGCTTGTAGATTTTTATGATGCAAACAACATCACCGGTCTGCCAGTTTTCTGCTTCCTGTTTAGCAAAACACCATTTGGCCTCAGTTGAGGACTTTATGGGGTGGAATCTCAGGACTGTGCATTCAGATCTTCTGTCAAATAAATACATGGGTGACAGTGTTCACTTTCCTGTAGCATATTCCTGATTGGAAGGGCTCCACAATTAATGCTCCAATTTGTAAATATAGCCTTACAGATAATACCACCAAGCAAAATTTTATGGGCTGAAGCTGCATGTCTGCATTCGAAGAAGGAATGTCAGTGGGTTGAAATTCACAGTTATTCCGGCTATAATTGATCTTCATCACAAACCTGTTAGCTCAGTTCTAAAATAAATACAGAACATTCTGGAAATTTGCAGCAGGCCAAATAATATCTTCAGAGAATGGAATTTTAAAATACTGTAAGCAAACATAATTTCATGAAAATGTTATGTGGGATGAGGACGTAAGAAAGGTTTTTGTGAACCACCAAGTAGAACATTAAAAATAGTAAACATGACAAAATCTGCAGATGTGGGAAACCCAAAGTAACACACATAAGATGCTGGAGGAACTCTGCAGGCCGGGCAGCATCTGTGGAAAAGAGTGAACAGGCAATGTTTCTGGTCAAGACTCTTCATCAGGACTCGATGAAGGATCTCAGCCTGAAACCTCGACAGTTTACTCTTTTCCATTGATGCTACCTGGCTTGCTGAGTTCCTCCAGCATCTTAACAGAATGACCATTAGACCATAAGACATAGGCACAGACCTAGGCCATCTGGCTCATCAAGTCTGCTCTGCCATTCCATCATGGCTGATCTCAGATTCCACTCATCCCCATACACCTGCCATCTCGCCATATCCTTTGATGCCCTGACTGATCAGGAAATAATCAACTTTGTCCTTAAATATATCCCCAGATTCTCCACTCTGGCTAAAAAAATTCCTGCATACTTGTGTTCTAAAGGGTCACCCTTCAATTTTGAGGCTGTGCCCTCCAGTCCGGGATACCCCCACCATAGGGATCTTCTAACTTCCAGTGAGTACAGGTGCAAAACTGCCAAACGCTTCTCATATGTTAACCCCTTCATTCCTGGAATCATCCTCATGAACCTCCTCTGAACTCTCTCCAATGACAATACATCCTTTCTGAGATATGGGGCCAAAAACTATTGACAATACACCAAGTGCAGCATGACTAATGTCTTGTAAAGCCTCAGCATTATCTCCTTGCTTTTATATTCTATTCCCCTTGAAATAAATGCCATCATTGCATTTGCCTTCCTTACCACAGACTCAACCTGTAAGGTAAATGCAATGATGGCATTTATTTCAAGGGGAATAGAATATAAAAGCAATGATGGCATTTATTTCATTGCATTTTACTCCCTCTGGAAGTCTTGCACGAGGATCCCTAAGTCCCTCTGCACCTCTGACGTTTGAACCTTCTCTCCAATTAGATAATAGTCCGCATTATTGTTCCTTTTATCAAAGTGAGTTATCATACATTTCCCAACACTGTACTCCATCTACCACTTCTTTGTCCATTCTTCTAATTTGTCTAAATCCTGATGCAATCACATTCCTTCATCAGCACTACCTACCCCTCCAGTTATCTTCATATTATGTGCAAACTTTGCCACAAAGCTATCAATTCCACTATCTAAATCATTGACAAACAATGTGAAAAGTAGTGGTCCCAACATTGAAGCCTGAGGAACACCACTATTCACTAGCAGCCAACCAGAAAAGGCCCCTTTATTTCTACTTGCAGCCTCCAGCCTGTCAGCCATTCCTCTATCCATGCCAGTATCTGTCCTGTAATGCCATAGGATTTTATCTTGTTAAGTAACCTCATATGTGGCACCTTATCAAATGCCTCTGAAAACCCAAGTAAATGACATCCACTACCTCTCCTTTGTCCACCCTGCTTGTTACTCCCTTAAAGTACCCTAACAGATTTATCAGGCAAGATTTCCCTTTACAGAAACCATGATGACTTTGACATCATTATACTCCTAGTATCACAAAACCTTATCCTTAATAATAGACTCCAACACTTTTCCAACCACTGAGGTTAGGCTAACTGTTGTACAATTTCATTTCCTTTGCCTTCCTCTCTTTTTAAAGATTGGAGTGACATTTGCAATCCTCCAGTCCTCCAGGACCATGTCAGAATCAAGTCATTCTTGAAAGATCATGACCAATGCCTCCATTATCTCTTCAGCAACCTCTCTCAGGACTCTGGGATGTAATCCATCCGGCCCAGGTGACTTATCCTTTGAGTTTGCCTAACTCCTTTGTAATAGCAATGGTACTCACTCCTGCTCCCTAACAGTCTCGGGCCTCTGGCACACTGCTAGTGTCTTCTACAGCGAAGACTGATGCAAAGTACCTATTATGTTCATCTGCCAATTTTTGTCTGCCATTACTACCTCACCAGCATCATTTTCCAGTGGTCCAATATCAACTCTCATCTCCCTTTTACTTTTTATAAAACTGAAATAACTTTTGGTATCTTGCTTTATATTATTGGCTAGTCTGCCCTCATTATTTATCTTTTCCTTTCTTATAGCTTTTTAGTTGCCTTTTGTTGAATTTTAAAAGCTTCCCAATGATCCAACTTCCCATTCGCTTTTGCTACTTTATATGCCTTCTCTTGGCTTTTATGCGGTCCTTGACTTCCCTTGTCAGCCATGGTTGCCTTCCCCTGCCATTTGAGAACTTCTTCTGTGGGACATATCTATCCTGTGCCTTGTGAACTATTCCCAGAAACTTCAGCCATCTCTGCTCTGCCATCATTCCTGCCAGTATCCCCCTCCAATCCACCTGGGCAAGCTCCTCTCTCATGCCTCTGTAATTCCCTTTATTCCATTGCGATACAGATACATGCGAGTTATTGCTTCTCTCTCTCAAGTTGCAGTATGAATTCAATCATATTATGATCAATGCCTCAGATTTCTTTACATTAAGCTCCCTAATAAGATCTGGGTTAGTACACAACACCCAGTTTAAGATGGCCTTTCCCTGAGTATGCACAAGCACAAGCTGCTCTAAAAAGCCATCTTGTAGGCAGTCAGCTCATGGAGATATTTAAAAATGTAAGTGATATTTTTAGTAGACATGTGTACTGTAGCTGTATAAGAGAGTCCAATGTGGGATCAGTAAGTGTAATGGAAATGCTTTCATGATAGTTGTTGAGAGTTTGAATTCTGATGCAGAGTTCTGAACTGACCATGGAAATGGGAGCTAGCCAGGAGAACAATGGAATTGTTAATGGTTAATGTAACTGTCTGAGTCTTGTCTCATTTATTACAAACTTTCAAACCAGGAAAATGCATTTACTCTGAGAATCTACTCCATTTGCTTAATTGTTAATAGAACTAATTAGAGTAGTTCTTGGATAACTCAATGAGAACTGACCTCGTGTGGCATTTATCTGTATCTTACATTGCAGTGGAAGGTTGTGCATTTTCATGAATAATGACTATTGTGGGAAACCTAGGGGAGTTCTGACTCTTTGGAGTCTGTCTGCATACCTCAGTATCTTGGAATGGACCATGGTAATCTGGTCCATCTGGCTGCAGGGCAGTAACAAGGTGACAGATTAATGGTCATTGAAAGAGAGTACATTTTCAAGGAGCCAATGCTTCTTGCCCATCAAAGGAGCATTGTTGGTCAAAAGAAAGATCCTACATTTTTATATCAGGAAGTTACATTACACTTGCAGCCAAAGGATTGTTCCTTAACAGATGGGGAAAGCAAAGCTGTCAATTACCATCGAGTGAGGAGTCACAAGGTTCTTAGCTGAACTTACTGTTCTCAGCCTTAGACTTTCCAAAGCCATAATAGAGAGGTATGTGACATTCTGCGTGATGATTATTAGCCAGAATTGGGCGTGGGCTGCTCTCTCTGAAGGGCTAATGACCAAGGCTAGTCTCAGCTTTGTCTTTGCCACTGATCCATTATGTTACCATATTTTTCAAATTGCTGTTCATCAACTCATCAGAGACATATAAGACTGCAGATGCTGGAATCTGCAGTTCCACACAGAATGCTGGAGGAGTTCAAGAACTCAGCAGCAATCTATCCACAGTTGACATTTTAGGTCGAGGCTCTTCATCCGGACTTCACGTTGGAGGGCTCGTTCAGAGTGACTTGTACTTTGCAATTCTTTTGATACAAGGATGAAGGTAGCATCCGATGCGTTGGTCATCATTGCTGACTTCCCTAATGTGCTGACACCTACAGGAATGGACCAAATGCCTTCATTTAGAGAAAGGGCTTTCAATCATTATATATAGAGATCATCGCAGATCGTGAGAAGAATACTCTGATGATAGAGTGCTTGGTTTTCTGGTAGCTTCTATGATCTCTTCACACTTGGTGAGTATGCATTAATGCTACACTTCCAGCAGCCAATATGGCCTGAGTGATTTTGGTAACGATTTTGGTAGTGATTTTGGTCTCTTTCCCATTGCTCCAGGTAATCATCAAACTAAGAATGCTATCAATCTAAACATGACATTTAAATATCTTTATGAGACTGAGGGTGCATCCAGCTGATGTGGAGGCTTCATTGCAGTATGTATCATCTGGTAAACAGAAGACACAGCTAATTCCTACGGAAGATCAGCCAGCTGATCTGCTTTCTGAATGTCAGAAACCACAAGAGGACCATCAAGAGGTACAGAGGGGATGTCGAGGGTACATTTTTTACACAGAGAGTGGTGAGTGTGTGGAATGGACTGCCGGCAACAGTGGTGGAGGTGGATATGATAGGGTCTTTTAAGAGACTCTTGGATAAGTACATGGAGCTTAGGAAATAGAGGGCTATGGGTAACCCTAGGTAATTTCTAAAGTAAGTACATGCTCGGCACAGCATTGGTGGCCAAAAGGCCTGTATAGTGCTGTAGTCTTTTTATGTTTCTATGTTTTCTAACGGGGGGGGGGGGGAACCAAAATTCCTAGTGGAATAGAACATCAATCTAAGTAATTGTAATTGTAAAAGTAATTGTTTTGTCACTCTGTCTGTTTCTCTTGCTGTCCACAGCAAATTTATAAACACCAGCACAGTGCATCAGGAAACAACTGTCAATTGTTGACCAGGAATTTTTCACTGATGACTTCAATCAGACTGACAATGTTTTTATAAAAGTTCAGACCCTTATGCATATTGATGATGAGGTAACATTGACACTCTTCAGTGTAAAATTAATTTCCTGTAGAAAAATCTGTCATATAATTTGAGGATTGGTCATTTATGCACAAAGAATATGAAGCTATTAAAGTCATAAAGGTTTTAGCTGAAAGTCCAATTTATTTTATTATGAGGCCATAAACTGTCCATAATTTACCCTGGCAGCAAATATTCTCAAACTTTCAAACAACCAGAAAATTAATTGGGAAAGAAGGTGATATTTCAGGACACAATCAAAAGAATCATCTAATTCATTCTGAAACTTTAGTTATATTCATAGGAAATGAAAATGCAAATGATTTTACCAAGTCTATTTACATTCATCATTTTAATATCATGCCCTTGTCCGCCTTGTATTCTTCACATTGTATCTGTCACCACATTTGGAGAACAAAGGCTACAACTTCATCGTATTTTCTTTATACTTAATGGTGCTGAAACAATCATTCTTTTGTGGGCATTGTTTCCATCAATTTTTTTTAACACTCAGAATACCCTTTTGATTTGCATTCAATCAATGCCATAACAGTTTCTATGGATCCCACTCTTCTTTTCAGTCTGGTGAATGAACACTGTATTTGCCACTCATTTTTAATGCTGCTGTTACAATTTATTAAGGGGATGTAGATAATGATTTATTCATGTGACCAAATGTAACACTGAAAATTTTTACTATGGTGAACATTTGCTATTAAAGTTCATGAGAGCCACCACTGCTGTACTTTTGAGCAGATTTAATTAGCTGCAATGTCATGGATTTGATCCGCTGCCCAAACTCAATGCACATATTGGCCATGTGCTTATTTGCATTAGCTATTTCAGGTACAAACATGGCTGAACTGATTCTCCATATGCAGCAGCTGTCCCACAAGTCGAGTGGGATAAGGACAGAGATCAGGCTTTATGTAGATTCTCCTGAGGTTTATGTCCCTGGTCTCCCCAGAGACAAAACCTTTTGATGTCAAAATGTTTTGAGCCTCTTAAGAACTTCCCTGAGAGTCATTAACATTTAAAAACTGTTGGAATGAACTTAAGTGATTTAAAAACTAAAATATATTTAAAAATTATAAATATTAGAAATTATTTAATACAAGAAGGTCAAATAAAGGATAGTAAATATAGTTGCTGCACTTATCCTTTACTGGAATGTTGCTGACCCCAATTAAATAAATGAGATTTTGTCTTTTGAACCAGCAATAGATTCTGAATTTAGTGGTGAGTTCAATGAAAGGTGACTTTCCACTGATTTCCAAAGCTTTCCAATTTCCATATTTCAATACACAGATGTGAAAATCAGTGCAGAGATGAACAGAGAATGGGAACAGGCCAACCGTTCTCCAGGGAAACCACTAGCTAAAGACAAGCATGGTCTATCCTAATATCTCAGCTGAAAGATGTCACTTCTGACATTCTGAAAGAGCTACATCAAAGAGGCAGGTGAGATTAAGCACATGAATCTCAGGATACCTATATAATAACATACACTTCTTCAATTTTCTCCCACTCAGTAACGGTAACGTTGGCAGATTCATTGGAAATACACATAAGCAGGGTTTCAACTGAACTTCCACCTAAACTGTGGCAGTGGACTAAGTAATTTTCCAACCATATGATTCAAGTCCCATTGCGTCAATTTATGAAACTAAATTCATTATATCTGAAATAGCAATAGGAATGATAAGACATTATAAAAATCGAACTAGTCCAGTAATCTTTTTCAAGAGATGGTCTTTCTAGTCTCGACTGCATATTGATTGTGGTAGCTCTGATGCTAACTCTACTTCTTTCTGGGATTCTATTTGGCCTGCTGAGTATTCTGAACAATTACTTTTTTTTTAAATTTCAGGTTCCAGCATTTTCAGTATTTCACTTACTGGAAGAGGTGCAAGGACTTGCCAATGCCATCCGCATGCTGACAATAATCTCGGAAAAAAATAAGGATAGTAATTCCAAAATTAAAATCAGAAAGACCATGAGGAATTCAGATTAACGGGCCTTATTAATATAATGAATGGAAGTAAAGGTTAACATTGTGTTGATGCTTTCTCAGATTTTTCATAAGACTAAATAGTGTGCATCTAAAATGTAAATTGAACTCAGCAAATAAAAACAATGACAGTTTACATATGTTACCTATAAAAATGCAATTTGTGTTAATGTTTACTTCCATTCATTATTTTAATAAGGCCCATTAGTCTGAATGTTCTCATGATTTTCTGATTTTAATTTTCTCTTTACTCTGACAATGGGAATAGGGCAGAAATGATTATTGTGTATAGAAATTCCGATGAAGTTATTACTTATTATGTGTGAAGTTGATTTTTGAAAACCCAGAATGTGTTTTTAGTCTGCAGTCACTCTATCTGCTTTCCATGGAGCCAACTTTTTATTTCTGCTAAAGAAATATTTTTACTGGCACTCAACGCTCCAGTTGCCATGGCAGGTTTATTCAGAGTTAATAACAAAGAAAAAGTAGCAGATTTCTCACCAATACAATTTTTTTTAATAATCCCAAGATCATTGAGACAACTCGTAAAGTACCAACACAGATTAGCAGCACTAAGTGTTTAGTAATTTCAGTGTACCAGAGAAATCTAACTGAATGCATTTTCGAAGATGGATTAACGTGCCTGCATTAAGTTTCTGTCTGTATATTATAGAACCCATTACTCCGAACCAGGCTGATAATCCAACATGAACATAATGCAAATGAGCTCCATGTGAGAAGCCAAGAAAATGTCAGGTTGAAAGTAACTGGCATACTGTTGCTTTGTTCACAATACACAGGGTTTACAAAAGGAGCTCTGAAGTAAAATGTAAACATGGTCATTTGATGGGAAACGATCAAGACAAAGTGATTACAGGAATTAAAATAACAATAGCATTGAAACTGAAATCAGGAACATTAATGTTTGTATTTTAATAAGTTGGTATCAAATTCATCTCTGTTACCTCTATAGCAATGTAATATTATTTAAAAGAAATAGTTAATGTTTCAGTTTAAATAGCAAGGAGGGCAAAATGATAAAGGTAAATTATATGACAGAGATAAATACCCCAGTCTTACAGATTCATTTCTGAATCAATGTACTGTACATTCTGACTGGAATAATTATTTCTAGTGAAGTTTCATATGGATTACAACGGGAGCTAAACAGATATAAACATTTGGAAGTATTCATTCTACTTTCTTCTCTGGAAATATTTATTAGGTGTCTCACCTTGACAGAAGAACCATGCACTTGTATACAGACTTATCAAATTACAAGTGTACTATACCCACTCACAAGTATACGTTCTCCCAGTCCACCAGCCCCAGTAGAGGATTGAAACATTAAGATGAATGCAGAAGGTGAGGGACGGCTCAACGCTGATGACCTGCCTTTTTAATCGCTGAAGGAATCCCTCTTCTGCAGAGGAGGAGCCAGTGTGGTCTATCGTTGTGACTGGGGGGTTGACCTCTGCATTCGAGTGGTGTCTCTCTCTTTTGATAACGTCAGAGGATGTCACCAAGGTTCAGTGTTTATAGATTTAGACTGTGGAGTATGGACTATTTCAATCTTATGGTTTTTTATATTCTATTTTTTACATCTGTTCTTCCTCGTCTTTTTGTGCAGTGGAGGGGGATTTGGGTGGGTGGGGAAGGTGTTGCTGTTCTCGTTGCGTTTTGAAAGTTTTTTGTGCAGGGGAGTTTGGGGTTTTGATGATCGTGTTGTCATTTTTTTGTGTATGGGAGGTGGGTTTGCTGTTTTTCTTTGAACTGATTTCCATGCTTTTTCTTTGTTTTGTGGCTATCTGGAGAAGTCAAATCTCAGAGTTGTATACGGCATACATACTTTAATAATAAATGAACCATTGAATTAAATCACCCAGATGAAGAAACAGTGAAAAATGAGTTTGGCTGAAAATATACTTTCCAGACTTTTTCATAAGTCAAAGAAACTCATCTAACTTTGTTTAACCTGTGGGACTGTACTTCATTTGTCCTAATCAGCATGAGCCCTGCCCTTTCAGTGAAACAGCATTTACAAGAAGCAGAACCTTGTGAACTTCATGGATCTAGCTTTCCACAGAAGTGAAATAAGATCATGAGCTTATAAGATATAGGAGCAGATATACTGAATTTGGCTCATCGAGCCTGCTCCACCATTTCATGCTAGATGGTCTGTTTTTCCTCTCAGTCCCAATAGAGTCAGAATCACAGAAAAGTACAGAAAAGAATCAGGCCACTTGGCCCATCTAGCCATGCCCAAGGCATTTGAACTGCATATTCCCAATGACTTGCCCCCTCCATATCCCTACTAGCTATGTACCTATCCAAACTTCTCTTAAATGTTGAAATCGAGCTCCCATGGACCACTTGTGCTGGCAGCTCATTCCACACTGTCACAACCCTCTCAGTGAAGAAGATGCCCCTCATGTTCCATAGAACCATAGAACACAACAGCACAGTACAGGCCCTTCAGCCCTCCATGTTGTGCCGACCCATATAATCCTTTAAAAAAGTACTAAACCCACACTACCCCATAACCCTCTATTTTTCTTTCTCCATGTGCCTGTCCAAGAGGCTCTTAAATACCCCTAATGTTTTAGCCTCCACCACCATCCCTGGCAAGTCATTCCAGGCACTCACAACCCTCTGTGTAAAAAACAGATGTCTCCGCTAAACTTCCCTCCCTTAGTTTTGTACATATGCCCTCTGGTCTTTGCTATTGGTGCCCTGGGAAACAGGTACTGACTATCCACCCTATCTATGCCTCTCATAATCTTGTAGACTTCTATCAAGTCCCCTCTCATTCTTCTACACTCCAAAGAGAAAAGTCCCAGCTCTGCTAACCTTGCTTCATATGACTTGTTCTCCAATCCAGGCAACATCCTGGTAAATCTCCTCTGCACCCTCTCCATAGCTTCCACATCCTTCCTATAATGAGGTGACCAGAATTGAACACAATACTCTGTGCCGTCTCACCAAAGATTTGTAGAGTTGCAACATGATCTCTCTACTCTTGAACTCAATCACCCTGTTAATGAAGCCTAGCATCCCATAGGCCTTCTTAACTACCCTATCAACCTGCGCAGTGACCTTGAGGGATGTATGGATTTGAACCCCAAGGTCCCTTTGTTCATCCACACTCTTAAGTAACTGACCATTGATCCTGTACTCAGTCTTCTGGTTTGTCCTTCCAAAATGCATCACCTCACACATATCTGGATTGAACTCCATCTGCCATTTTTTTGCCCAACTCTGCAGCCTGTCTATATCCTCTTGTAACCTTCAACAACCTGCAGCTCCATCCACAACTCCTCCAACCTTCGTGTCATCTGCAAACTTACTCACCCATCCTTCCACCTCTACATCCAGGTCATTTATAAAAATCACAAATAGCAGGGTCCCAGGACAGATCCCTGTGGCACTCCACTAGTCATCGACCTCCAGGCAGAATACTTTCCTTCCAAAACTAACCTCTGCTTTCTTCCTTTAAGCCAATTTTTTATCCAAACAGCCAAGGTTCAACTTATCCCATGCCTCATGACTTTCTGGATGAGTCTCTCATGAGGGACCTTGTCAAATGCTTTGCTAAAGTCCATGTAGACCACATCCATTGCCCTACCCTCATCAATTTCTTTTGTTACCTCTTCAAAAAACTCAATCAGGCTCGTGAGGCACGATCTTCTCTTCACAAAGCCATGTTGACTATCCATGAGTAGACTGTACTTCCCCAAATGCTTGTAGATCTTATCCTTAAGAATCCTTTCCAGTAGTTTGCAGACCAGCGATGTAGTTCCCAGGTCTCCCTCTATTACTTTTTTTAAACAAGGGAACTATATTTGCCATTCTTCAGTCCTCCAACACTTCCCCTGTAGCCAAAGAGGATTCAAAGATCATAGCTAATGCTCCCGTGATCTCTTCTCTCAATTTCTACAACAACCTGGAGTGTATCATATCCGGCCCTGGGGGTTTATCAATCTTGATGTTTTTAAGAAGATCCAGCCCTTCTTCCATAATCTCCACATTGTCCAGCACACAGGCCTGCTCTATTTCGACCTCACCCTGATCAAGATCCTTTTCACTTGTGAATACTGAAGCAAATATTCATTTAGGACCTCCCCAACCTCCTCCGCCTCCAGACACATGTTGCCCTCTTTATCCTTCAGCGGTCCCACCTTCATTCTCGTCATCCTCCTATTCTTCACATATGCATAGAACACCTTGGGGTTCTCCTTAATCCTACATGTCAATGCCTTCTCCTGCCCCCTTCGAGCTCTCCTAAGTCCTTTCTTTAGCTCCTTCCTGGCTACCCTATATTTCTCATGTGCCCTTCCTACTTCCTGCTTCTTATATCTAACATATGCTTCCTTTTTCCTCTTGACGAGTTGCCTCATGTGTTTCGTCAGCCACAGTTCCCTTTTCCTACCATTTTTTCCTTGCCTCAGTAGGACAAACCTATCCTGAACCCAGCTCAAGTGATCCCTAAACTTCTCCCACATTACTTCTGTGCTTTCCCCTTTGAACATCTGTTTCCAATTTAATCTCACTAGTTCCTGCCTCATCCCTTCAAAGTTAGCCCTTTCCCAGTAAAGGACTTTACCATTTCGTCTGATTTTATCCCTTTCCATAGCTATGCTGAAGCTAAGGGAGTTGTGGTCACTCTCACCAAAATGCTCCCCCACCAAGAGGTCTGTCACCTGACCAGGTTCATTACCCAGAACTAGATCCAGTATAGCCTCTCCTCTCATCGGCCAGTCCACATACTGTGTCAGGAATCCTTCTTGAACACACCTGACAAATTCAGCCCCATCTATCCCCCTTGCACCCAGGAGGTGCCAGTCAATATGAGGGAAGTTGAAATCACCCATAACTACTGCCCTGTATTTTGTGCACCATTCTAAAATCTGCCTATTTATCTGCTCTTCAGTGTCCCGAGGGCTATTCAGGGGCCTATAGACTACTCCCAGCACAGTGATTGATCCCTTCCTATTTCTGACCCACCCAGACCGACTCAGAGGACACCCCCTCTGCAGCGTCCTCCCTTTCTATAGTCGTGATACTATCCCTGACCAGCAATGCCCCCCCCCTCCTTTTCTGCCTCCCATCCTATTCCTTTTAAAACTCCTGAACCCCGGGATCTGCATCATCCAATCCTGCACTTCCTCCAACCAAGTTTCAGTAACGGCCACAACATCGTAGTTCCACGTACTAATCCATGCTCTAAGTTCATCCTCCTTGTTCCTAATACTCCTAGCATTGAAATAGACACATTTCAACCCCTTTAACTGGTGACAATTATGTTTCGTCCCCTGCCTGTCCTTCCTCATCAACTCAGAATTCTTAGCATCATGCCCTTGTCCTTCTACCTTAATCTCTGCACTCACATTCTGATTCCCACCCCCCTGCCAAACTAGTTTAAACCCTCCCCAACAGCTCTATCAAACCTGCCCACCAGGATATTGGTCCCCCTAGGATTCAAGTGCAACCTGTCCTTTTTGTACAGGTCACACCCACCCCAAAAGAGGTCCCAATGATCCAGAAATCTGAATCCCTGCTCCCTGCTCCAATCCCTCAGCCACACATTTATCCTCCACCTCATTCTATTCCTATTCTCACTGTCCCATTAATCTTCTTACCTTTCACCCTTAACTCATGACCTCAGTGGAACAAGCCTGCTTGCATTTATCCTATCGATAGCTCTCATAAATTAGTATACCTCTATCAAATCTCCTCTCAATCTCCTGTATTCTAAAGAATACAGTCCTAACTTATGCAGTCTTTCCATATAACTCAGGTCTTCCAGACCCAGCAACATCTTGTAAATTTTTTCTGCACTCTTTCAACCTTATTTACATCTTTCCTGTGGGTAGGTGACCAAGACTGGACATCATACTCCAAATTATGCCTTTTTAATGTCTTTTTCAACTTCAACATAACATCCCATCTTCTATACTTAATACATTGATTTATGAAGGTCAATGTGGCAAGAGCTTTCTTTATAATCCTATCTATCCGTGAAACCATTTTTAATGAATCTCCTACCTTCTGCTTTACCCCTTCATGCCCTGACCAATCAAGAATCTATCAACCTCTGCCTTAAATATATGTAAAGATTTGGCCTCCACAACTGCTTTTGGCAATGAATTCCACAGATTCACCACTCCTGGGCTAAAGATAATCCTCCTCAACTCTGTTAAAAATGATGTCTCTCTATTCTGAGGTTATGTCCTCTCCTCCTAGACTCTCCCGCCATAGGAAACATCCTCTCCATGTTCATTCTATCAAGGCCTTTCACCATTCGATAGGTTTCAATTAGGTCAGCCCTCATTCTTCTAAATTCTAGTGAATACAAGCCCAGAGCCATCAAACACCCTTCATGTGAAAAGCTGTTCAATCGTGGAATAAATATTGAGAACCTCCTTTGAACCTTCTCAATTGTCAGCACATCCTTTCTAATGGTCTAATGTCTCACCTGAATCTGCCCTTGCCACCTAATCTAAATATTCTATCAGCTGGTGATGAAAAGGTATCATGCACACTTAAAATTGAATTATTTATCCTTTGTGTCACCAGGTATTTGAGCATCAAGAAAGTATGTTTCCATCTTTAGTTCCCTACCATAGGGTCACTGAGTTATACAGTGTCTTATGTACAGGTTGTCTTTATAGCCATGACATAGCTATACAGCTATGATCTTTATAGCTTGATCCAACCACTTCTGGTGTCATGAAAATCCATTGGAAGCCATTTCTGTATTTCATTTTAACTACTGAATATCAAGCAACACACACAAAATGCTGGTGGAACACAGCAGGCCAGGTAGTATCTATAGGGAGAAGCACGGTCGACGTTTCCGGCCGAGACCCTTCGTCAGGACTAACTGAAAGGAATACATACTCTTACTATCTTTCCTTTCAGTTAGTCCTGACGAAGGGTCTCGGCCCGAAACATCGACAGCGCTTCTCCCTATAGATGCTGCCTGGCCTGCTGCGTTCCACCAGCATTTTGTGTGTGTTGCTTGAATTTGCAGCATCTGCAGATTTCCTCATGTTTGCCAGTGGATATCATGGTTGGATTAGGGTCACTCTTTCTGTTTCTGCAGCCCTATTTTATGATCTGCATGGATGCAGTTTCCACTTTCAATTTTCTCTCAAGTTCTGTTGCAAAAGTTTGAGGTTTCTCAGTTTTGAGGAAGGTTCTAGATTACTGTCAGTTTATGGTAGATATTGAGTGGGATTTAATTGGTTAAAAAGAACAAAGGAGAATGTTGTCTTATTCATTGGCAAAACCATGCATATTGAATGTGTTAGATCATTTCTTTCTTTCTTCAGACAAGGAACAAGAAAATCTCATCAAGTAATCGTATAGCATGAGAAATGGGACTAGAAATACTTTATAGCCAAATAGGACATATTTTAGGGAGCAGCATGGCTAAAGAAGCAGAGAGGATTTTAAAGATAACGGGTTTCAAATTTGAAATGATATGGTAAATGAGAAAGTGGAGAAAAGGTGAGAGTGAGCTAAGTATTTATTAATAATAAATAAGCAGTATCGAAGTGTAAATTGGACCAGGTTAGAGAGCAGAAAAATGTTTTTCAAATCCACGTGGCATTAAGAGTACACATGGAGTAATTGAACACCTAAGGAAATTCATTCCTTAATAAGCGTTCGGCACAGACTAGAAGGGCCAAGATGGCCTGTTTCCATGCTGTAATTGTTATATGGTTATATGGTTATTTGGCCAGAGTCTGTCAGCATGGAGTCACATCCTGGAGAATTGCTGACTGGTACTTTAACTGGCAATTGTAAATTATCCCCAGTGAAGATAACAGAATCCTGATAGAGCTGATTGGCATGGGAGAGAGAGAATAGGTTGCCTGGGAATAACATGGATTTCTCTGAGTGACAATGGAATGAATGGTCTCACTTTATGCCTTAAGAAAATATGAAATAATAAACATAGTATGAGAAATGGAAAACTATGTCCATTCTGATTGCCATCAGTGCAGAATGACAGAGATTCTGTAACACCATCTGCACTGCATCTGCTTGGTGAGGTGAGGTGGGAAAAGAGGCTCCAATCAAGAATTGACTTGGGGATGGGGTGACATCTGAATAATGATTGCAGGAGGGACAGTTGGGAATTCAAACTTTGGATCTGAATTTTAAAAATTTGAAGATTTGATTGCTTCATCCAGGTGTGTAAACACCCAGTTACGGTGGTGAGAAATGTGGGCAAGTGTGGAGATAAGGGATATGGTGACATCGACAGGGTTGAGATTACCATGTGGCATTGGAATAAAGGGGAAGTAGTGGGATGGTGGGGCTCAAGAGAATGAGTGGGCTGGGTTTTGGTCATATTGGAGACAGTGATCAGAAAAATTACTAAACTAAGGCCAACAATTTGCTTGCAGTGCACATGATCAGGGGCCCAAACAATAACAGCTACAGCAGCCTGCAGTGAGAAAAATACTTGTACTGTAGTGGGAAGGACCTGAGAAAAATTCAAAGCTTCAGTTCCAAGAAAGGCTTGGAATTGGCCTCCACTAACAAAGAGGCAGCCATTTGATATCATCTTCACAAGACTGAGACTAAACATAAAAAATTGCATGACCTTTATGCAAGAGTTCTGCCATTAATTCTTCGGACAAACGTAGGGCACCAAAGAACATCAGGCCTCAGGAGGGAACATTAACGTTCCCTTGAGCATTGGTAGACTGTGGTTTGGCAGGGCATTTTTTAGATCTTGGATTTGCTGTGAGGATCCAAGTTCCTAAGTTACTGCTCAACCAGACACTCACTGCTACTGTCCTGGATGAGAGACCATTGGAACCCGGACAAATATCTAAACTTCTGTTCACCTCAAATTAACAACTGGTATGCATGAGGAGACAATTCATTTCCATCTTATTTACTCTCCTGATGTTCCTCTAATCCTTGGTTACTTTCCCATAATCTGTGTATTAATCGGTCTTCCAGCACCATGAGGAGGCAATTCGATTCTGTCTTATTCACTCTCCAGATGTTCCCATAATCTACCAGAATATTTGTCTTCCTAAAGGTTCTGAGAGACCAGTCTGAGTTTCTGAGATGTCAGCCCAAATTTCCAAGATACATGCTGTAGATTATGCCCAGTGTTTGTTTGTAAGTCTTAAGTTACCTTCCAACTCTTCAGAACTAGACTGTAAGCCAACCAAGTTGCCTAGAGTGACTACAGAACATTTGGATTTGCTGGAGTATTTAGCAAGCAGAGAGGCACAATGCTTCTTCCATATAGAGACTTTGATTGCACTATTGACTTGCTACCAGGTACTTGTCCTCCTGGGGAATACCATATAACACACAGGAACAGTATTAGGCCATTCAGCCTGTTGAGTCTGCTCTTCCATTCCATCATGACTGATCCCAGATCCCACTCAACCTCATATAACTTCCTTCTCGCCATATACTTTGATGCCCTGACCAATCAAGAAACAATCAAATTCTGCCTTAAATATACCCATAGACTTAGCCTTCTCTGTTGTTGCGTGAATAAAATAGTGGAAGAAAATTACTGGTAGATACAAAGCAGCTTCTTTATTCAACAAGACAAGGTACAATGGGTATCATATGGAGACGCTTTTGGTGGAAAAGTCTCCTGGCCCAACGTAGGGCTCGATATTTATTTGCTAATCACAATGGACAATTCCATATTTACAAAGTATAGACAATGCTTTCTTTTGAAGCTACATTCAAACGGAGATTTTCCGGTAGCCGTGCTGACCAGTGAGTTGGGGGCATATTCTACCCATGCGAGATGGTTGTTCCAGGTAGACGGGTTGTTGGCTGTTATACAACGTAACGCCGCCTCCAACTCCTGGTTGACCCGCTCCATTTGCATGTTCATCTGTGGGTGAAACCCGGACAACAGGCACCAAGGGCTCGACGAAAAGATCTCCAAACTTGGGAAATGAATTGATGTCCCCGGTTGGACACAATATCAGAAGGGATTCCGTGAAGTCGGAAAACGTGGGTGACGAGAAGGTCTGCGGTCTCCTGCGTGGAAGGTAGTTTAGGGAGGGCTACAAAATGTACTGACTTGGAGAAACGGTCCACCAGTGAGTACAGCAGTGTTTCCATATGAAGGGGGTAGACTGGTGATGAAATCTAGAGCGATGTGTGACCAGGGACGACCAGGGACAGGTAGGGGATGAAGTAATCCCACAGGTGGCCAATGGGAGGCTTTTCCACAGGCACAGACGGAACATGCAGAGACATAGGAACGGGTGTCAGTGTCCATGGTGGACCACCAGAAATGTCTCTTCAGGAGGGTCAAGGTCCGATCGATTCCGGGATGGCAGGTGAAATGAGAAGTGTGCCCACACTGGAGAACTTGCAATCTAACAGAGTCGGGTACAAAGAGGCGATTGGGAGGTCCAGTGCCTGGGTCAGGTTGCGTCCTTTGAGCCTCTTTGACTCTGGACTCAATCTTCCAGGTGAGGGCAGCCACTGCACAGGATGGTGGAAGGATGGTCTCGGGGTTGGGAAGGTCCTCCTCGGAAACGTATTGATGGGAGAGAGCATCGGGCTTCCCGTTCATGGACCCCGGACGATAGGTGAGGGTAAACCTGAACCGGCCAAAAATAATGCCCAACGGGTCTGGCGGGAATTCAGCTGTTTGGCGGTTTGGATATATTCAAGGTTTTTATGGTCTGTCCAGTCAATGAACTGGTGGTCTGCCTCCTCCAACCAGTGCCTCCATTTTTCCAATGTCAGTTTGACAGCCAGTAGCTCCCGGTTCCCCATGTCATAATTTTGTTCAGTGTGTTGGGCTTGAAATTCTGCCCTGTGTTCGTTTAGGAAGAGAGACAACTAACACCGGAATATTACAAAACGTGGCTTTATTGCAGAATTCGTAACTGGCACAGCGAATCCACGGAGTCGCTGGAGAAGGCGTTCTGTTTTCCCCTTACAATCTGCTCTTATTTATACCCCTTTTCCCCCCAGCACAACCCCGCTACATATTAGGTAATATCGGGCACTTGTGTCCATCTTATTGGCCCGCAGCCATATGCTCACCTGTTTCTTTTGTTTACTGAATCGCGTGACACTAATAGTATCGGTGTAGCGGGGTCCCCAGTTTCGCTCCCCCCTCCCTCGCATTCCGGCCTCCTAACATTATGTGTGTTACGTGAGCCACTCCTGATCTGTAATGGCAGTCTCGAATTAACCCCAACACTAAATAACCCTGACACGAATTAACCCCAACACTCCCTCCCTTGGCCTCCCAGAGGCCACATCCCCACATCCCTTACAATCTTTTCCGCGGCTGCCGGGATCAGGCAGAGAGGTGAGCGTCCCCCGGCACTCTTTGGCGTGTCCTCCCTATTTGCTTATCCTGATTTGTCCGACCTAGGGTCACAAAATATGGGTAGGGGTTCCCTAAACATCCGCAATTTTTACAAGTAGCATGCAACATTTCAGAAAACTTAATAACAAATTCACAATCCCCCCCCTTTGCCATGGTCCATTTCAGTCCGTGTCCTCCCATAGCGCGTCCACTTTCCGGGAGGGCCGTGTCCTCCCCTTCCACTGGGAACAAGGGTGCCTGGTACGCCGGTGGAGGTCCATCCTTTCCGGTCAAGGCTCGATCTATAGTCCCGCAACAACAACCACACGTGATAAAGATAGCAATTGAAATAGACAGTCCCAGTGCCAACTGTCCAAGTAGGACCCCCCATTCCCCAAACGTACGTTTCAACCAATTCAGCACTGGGTTATTGACTCCTGATTGTTGCTTTAGCTCATTGGCCAGGGATCGCAATTTAGTCAAGCCCTTGGTTAGTGATCCATCCGGGCCTGTATTGTTCGCTATGGTCATACAGCACATGTCACCAAACAGGGCGCACACTCCGCCCTTCTCTGCTAAGATCATATCTATGGCAATTCTGTTCTGCAGGGTCATTAGGGACGTCTGTGATAGCTGCTCGTGGACAGCTTCCGCGATGTCCCTGGTTAGATTAGCCAGCCTCTGAACGTTATAGTGGATCAGGTTGATCCGGTTGACATTTTTATTGGTCGTGATTGGGAATATGGCTGAAAAAAGTGGAAAGCTCTCAAAGCCTGCAGCTACCTCGTCTGCCAGTTTATATTCGTCCGGGATGTTTCTAGCCTAACCGATAGCATCGATCCATATCCCATCGGGGTTCCTTTCCCCCCTTTCAGTGAGCGCCCTCTTGTTCCTATACCACCTCCCGATTTCATCAGGGATTGGGTTGAGGGTGTAGTCCCCTGGATTCTTTGCCGCAATGAAAAGAGGTACATTTAGAGTGATCAGGGTGCAGGTCCCCTCCCAGTTTACAGGTAGCCAATTATATAGGACCCGTTTCCCACAGTACCACCAGAGGTCCGCTCTGCTGACAGTCAGCATGGTGGCGTTTTCGGTGCCAGTAAGACTGATCCAGGTAGAACACGCACTGTCAGGTATGTTGCCCACTCTGTAGGGCTGATCCGATGGGGACAGGTTAGTAACGCAAGTGATGTTCCTGATCGGGTCCACCCTAAAGGCTGGTGGGGTCACATTGGCCGGGGCCATGGGGAAATAGGTTTCCCAGGACTTACACCCGGCAGAGGGGTTGGTTAGTGACATGAGTTCGAGAGCGCAACGGAAGGTGTCATTTCCTTCCTCGAAGGGGCTGGGACTCATGAGGAGTGTGGGTTTCCCCGTAGCACATACCCAGCAGTCCCCTATCGCTGCCTGGGTGGTGTATTGGACCACTCGGTCAACCCAGGCGTTTGCTTCCACGTACCCTGTCTCAATTGCAATATACTCCCGGGGAGTTATCTTATTCGTGTCCGAACTCTTTACCAGAACAGGGCTGGCTGTGGGACCCAATCCTGGGTCTGTGTGGGTTCCCAGATTGATCCGGATAATTCCCCATGGGTCTCGGCCTGTCACGTCCGCCCTTATGATCAGATAGAGCACGCCCCCCGCCCCATGCTCCCTGACCTCTGACCCGCGACGAGTGGAGCAGGTCTGTGACGACCATCCCTTCATACTAAAAGGGTTGTGTATTTCTTCCTTGAGTGTCAGGATTAACGGGTTCACTCCCTGCTTTCTTCCCCAAACAGAGCCCCTGTAAAGGCTCACCTTCCTATTAAACTCATAGTAGGGTTTGGAGGACCCTCGATTGTTTGGCCTATTATCCAGCCAGGACTGGTCTGGGCCTGTCCACCACCATACATTTATCCATGCGCTACACTCCTTTACCCATGGGTTCGGGTATCCCAAGGTGAATGGACACATGTAGACATTATACCCAGTCCAGGCTTTCTTGTCGCCCCAGCAGTTGATCACATCGCACAGGTCGAACTGGAATGTCCTACCTGTATGAGGGTCCGCATTAAGGATGATATTCGCTCCGCACGCATCTCCTCCCCTTCCCGCTTCGGCCATCGGCGCCTTACCTAGGAGCATTACTCCTACCCATATCAGGGTTTTCCATGGCGTCATCTTCCTCGGCTTCCTCCTCCTCTATGTCGGAATCGGGATCAATCGGTCTTCCTTTCTTTGTCCTGGAGCAGTGCGAGAAATGGTGCCAGTTATTGTCCCCCTCCCTTCTTACCTTTTAATGCCCTGTTGGAGACCTCGGTGACAGGGTATGGACCATGCCACCGTTTTCCGTTCCAGGTGAGCTTCCCTGGGCCTCGGAGGAACACTTCCACTCCTACCTTGATGGTGTCCGACCCCTGCGGCTGCTCACTGTTAGTTTATTGAACTCGCAGTGTTATCAATTTTACCATATTTCTAAAAACTCTCATATACTCTGTTACTCAACACACAAATGTCTGAGTTTCGGTAACTCGAAATTGAAGTGCTCCATGGCTCCCTAGTACACAGAGAGGATCAAATGTGGGACGGTCGCCTTTCAAAACCTGACCTTCGCGTGGGAGATTTCTCCTCTTAACAACCAGTCTAAGGTAGGCGCCGTCAGTATCCCTGTGTACTACGGTGTACCGCGACACTTTTCTCCTCACTCCTGAGACTTTTATGCCCATCGTGGGCGGCGGGTACCCTCACTCAGAAGACTTTTCCACGGGCGGAGAATTTTCCTAAAAACAGATAAGAGTTAGTACTTACCAGTCACGATTCTGCACCGGGAATGATCTCTCCCAGGGTAATTTGGGGTTGGTGAGGGTCCGTCAGCAGACAAGATCTAACTCAGTGATTTGACTATCTAGTGGAAGTCTTCGATATAACAGGCACTTCCTGACCTTAGTCGAGCTTGCAGCCGCAAGTTGTCTGCTGTCGGACCCGCCAGCCTGTGTTGTCTCTCCCTCCCCACGTCGGGGTCACCAAATGTTGGGCTTGAAATTCTGCCCTGTGTTCGTTTAGGAAGAGAGACAACCAACACCGGAATATTACAAAACGTGGCTTTATTGCAGAATTCGTAACTGGCACAGCGAATCCACGGAGTCGCTGGAGAAGGCGTTCTGTTTTCCCCTTACAATCTGCTCTTATTTATACCCCTTTTCCCCCCAGCACAACCCCGCTACATATTAGGTAATATCGGGCACTTGTGTCCATCTTATTGGCCCGCAGCCATATGCTCACGAGTTACCTGTTTCTTTTGTTTACTGAATCGCGTGACACTAATAGTATCGGTGTAGCGGGGTCCCCAGTTTCGCTCCCCCCTCCCTCGCATTCCGGCCTCCTAACATTATGTGTGTTACGTGAGCCACTCCTGATCTGTAATGGCAGTCTCGAATTAACCCCAACACTAAATAACCCTGACACGAATTAACCCCAACAAGTGGGAGACAGTCGGCAAGAGAAGAAGGCATAGGGATGTAGTTTCTGATCCGGGCCCGAACGTTGGGACAGAACCGCTCCCACCCCAGAGTCGGCAGTGTCAACCTCCACAATGAACTGACAGGAGGGGTCCGGTTGAATCAGAATGGGAACAGACGTGAAACGCCTCTTCAGTTCGGCGAATGCTGAGTCCGCCTCGGAGTTCCAAAGGAAAGGTGTGGCAGGTGAGGTAAGTTGGGTAAGGGGAGCCGCCACCTGACTGTAGTTTCTGATGAACCGGCGATAGAAGTTCGCAAACCCCAGGAACCGCTGGAGTTGCTTGCGGTCCGTGGGTTTGGGCCACTCTGCCACTGCCCAGATTTTCGCAGGATCAGCTTACGAATAACTTATTCTCCCCCAGCCTCTGCAGGATTGACGGACATGATGAACGTGTTGCTGGGGACTGCTGGAAAAGATTCAGATGTCATCCAGGTAGACAAACACAAAGCGGTTAATAAAGTCTCTCAGTACATCGTTAATCAAGGCTTGAAAAACTGCGGGACATTGGTGAAGCCAAAAGACATGACCAAGTACTCAAAGTGGCCTAAAGGGGTATTAAGTGCCATCTTCCACTCATCCCCCTCCCTTATTTGGACCAAATGGTAGGTGCTTCGTAGGTCCAACTTGAAGAAGATGGTGGCTCTGTGAAGGGGTTCGAACATGGAACTTATACGAGGCAGTGGGTACTTGTTCTTTATGATTATATGACTTAGGCCTCGGTAGTCGATGCAGGGACAGAAGGAGTCATCCTTCTTCCCCACAAAGCAGAACCCTGCGCCCGCCGGCGAGGATGAGGGTCGGATAATGCCCACCGTGAATGATTCACTGATGTAACCCTCCATTGCTTCCCTCTCTGGCCGGGACAAGTTATACAGCCGACTGGTGGGTAGAGGAGCTCCGGGGAGAAGGTCGATAGCACAATCGTGTGGTCGGTGTGGAGGCAGGGAAAGGGCATGTTGTTTACTAAACACTTGTCCCAGGTTGTGGTACTCCGCTGGAACCCTGGACAAGTCGGGGGGGGGGGGGGGTTCAACGGCAGATGAGGTCGATGTGGTTCTTATAGGGGAAAGGGCCAACTGTAGATAAATGGAGTGACAAAACAGACTCCAGCTGGCTATCTTCCCGGTGGACCAATCAATGTACGGATTATGGCAGCTTAACCTGGGGTACCCAAGAACTATCGGAGCTTGAGGAGAGGAAATTAGGTTAAATTGTACCTGCTCCTGATGATTCCCAGAGAGAACCAAACACAGTGGTGGTGTACGGTGAGTGACTCGGGCCAGAAGTCTTCCGTCCTGTGCCTGGGTTTCCAAAGGGGTACTCAACGGCTCCCAAGGAATTCCAGCCTGGGAAGCTAGGTTTTCATCCAACAGATTTCCCTCAGCACTGGAGTCTATCAAGGCAGACAGGACAGGGACTGTTGGTTGTAGCTTACAGTAGCTTGGATCTGCATCCAGGTTTGGGGAACTGAAGGGAATGTTGTCTGACTCACCAGGGTACCCTTTCTACTGGTGAGCCCTCCCTTTAGGCCGAAGGGAACAGGTAGCACAAAAATGGCCAGACTGACCACAATAGAGACCATCCCCAGCTCTGAATCTCCGGAGTCGCTCTGCGGGAGAAAGACGGCTCCGTCCCAGCTGCATTGGTTCCTCTCCCGGGGTGGTGGAAACGGCCGGACCGGGTGCTATTCTAGGAACGGGAGGAGGAGAGAGGTTCGGTCTGGGAGTAGATGGTAAAGCGTGCTGTGGGGTGGCCAAAGGAGTAGGACGACCGGTTCTCTCTGATGTTTTCGTAGTCGGTTGTCCAGCCTGGTGACTAGGGAGATCACTGAATCCAGGCTGTTAGTGTCATCCCTAGCCGCTAACTCGCCCTTTACCTTGTCACAGAGGCCTTGCCGGAATACCTCCTGGAGTTCCTCATCATTCCAGCCTGAGTCGGCCGCTAGCATCTGGAACTCCACAGAGTATTCCTTGACATATTGCGTGAGCCTTGACGGAGAGTGAGTAGACACTTAGTGGCATCTTTACCGTGGACGGGATGGTCTAAAATCTTCCTTAATTTAGTAAAATTGGATAGGTATATTGACAGGAAAGGAATGGAGGGTTATGGGCTGAGTGCAGGCTAGTGGGACTAGGTGAGAGTAAGCATTTGGCACGGACTAGAAGGACCAGAATGGCCTGTTTCCGTGCTGTAATTGTTATGTGGTTATCTCTGAGATGAAGGTGGAGAAGGAAGAGCAGGACTCTGGCTGATTATCCCAAATTGTGGTGGCCAATGCCAAGGCTTTTCCTTGCAACAACCCCATAATGTAAGCCATTTTTGATTTGTCCGTGACATACGTGGATGGCTGCTGCTCGAACACCAAGGATCATTGCAGTCGAAAAGCCCGGCACTTCCCCAGATCTCCAGCGTAGGGTTCTGGTTCAGGTACGTGCGGCTCTCTTAGCAGACATGTTGTTGACGCATCGGGCATCGCCACTACAGGCTGTCTGGGCTGGTCAGACAGAGTTCCCGGAGTCGACGGGGTAAGATGGGCGGATACTCAGTCGACCTGTTCACGGACCATTCTTACATTCACTGACAGGGAGCAGAGGTTCTCCATGACATCCCGGAGCAGCTGATCGTGCAAGCCCAGTAGGGAGCCCTGGCTGGCGAGGGCTTGTTGCAGGGGATCCGTGTCCGCTGGGTTCATTATGGCCAGTTCATTCTGTTGCACGGAACGACTGAGGGGAACCCAAGTGCAGGACACCGGCATGTCAACTGAGCTGGGGATGCTGGCGTAGACGTGAACAGAGAACAGCAGACCGGAGGAATCTTCACACAGAGCTCTGATATGGAGTCTTGACACGGAGATGGGGTTTACATGGAATATCTTGAAACTGGAGCTGAACTTAGAACAAACAGTTCTTAGTAGTCAAGAAGCGAAGTTATCACATGGGAATAGACCAACAAACTGGCAACCTGTGATAGTGACGCCATTGTTCTTATTTCACAGTCTCTGATGAAAACCAGGTGTACTGTAATTGACTAAACTAGCAGCAATTGGAGATCTGATGACTGAAATTGGGGCATAATCAGGGAGAAAGGAGCGTTAAAGGGGAACGGCCAACTGGAACCATGACAGTCTTCACCTCTTCATCCTCTGGTCGCTGAAACTCTCTTTCCAGGAGCACCCACAGGCCCTCTTATCAATGTACAGGAAGGGGTTGGGGTGGCCTTTACGTGAATGTCTGAAAGGACCTCTCCCCAGTGGCACCCCCTTCTGAACTGTTTAGTCGATCACTGACCCGGCTGCTGAAAGGGTGCAGCTCCTCATTCAGACGGGAGGGTGGGGGGCGACTGCCTTCAGATGCCGTGTGCAGTCTGAAATGCCAGCAAAGTGGTGGAACTTGCAGTCTCTGCTTTAACTTTACAAAAATCCCTTCCCATCTATTTTCCAATGTTGTTTCTATTCTATACCTTCAGCAACCAGCCTTCATGACAGAGTACCATCATCATCACACTTTCGCAGGCTATTCATGGTTTTCCAACACACTCTCTGTGTCTTCTGCCAGGCTCTCAGGGTCTTCTGCCTTTGTGTTTTTTCCGGGTAAGTTTTCATCAGCTGTAGTCAGGTCTGGCATGGCCGACTGGTGTCCTCTCATCGGTTCTCTGTAATTACGTCGTTACTGGGTACACTTGGTCCCCCGTTCTGTCTGTAGCAGCAATAAGAGGGTGAGTTGTATGCTTTAACCTGAGTCCAGTGTTTCCACTGGCTGCCTTGCCAAGTCTGCACACAGACACAAGTACCATTGGTTAGGAGTACTGGCTGTGGTCCTATCCATTTGGGGGCAAACCCTGCCCTTTCTGGCAGCACCTTCATCATGACTTGGTCATCGGGCTGTGGGAGGACTATCTCCCTTCCCTGTGGCTCTCATTGATCAGCGATGCGCTGCTGTTGTTTTGCTCGGTCCTTCAACATTTTAACCCAGGCAACCTGTTCATATTCCATGCCTTCACAGTATGGTCCGGGTCAATTTTGACCTGGCCCAGGAATCCCCTCATAACAAGTGTCTATACCAAATTTTGAACCACAGATCAATTTAGAATGTATAAATAGCCTGACATTAATAAATGAGTGATTGATCATTAGTTAATGTTTCAGAGATCTAAAATCCATTTCAACAGATATGGGTAAAATTTGACCTGGAACAGCCTCAATCTACAAAAACTTGTAGCACCTGTACAAAAGTATAAATTTTTTAAATATTTTCATTTTTTTCATTTTCATTTTTCAATCTTTTTTATTGATTTTCAAATAAAGAATATACATATCGGAAGAGGAGTTTAGCAAGTAGATAATATAAAAGACATATAAACAGTAATAATAAAAACAGGAAGTATATAATGTCAAAATCAAATAGGTAAAATATTATGCTGTTATATATACAATGGTCAAAAAAGAACTACAACTCCTCATAGTTTTCAATCATAAAAAAAGATTGAAAATTTTATTGATAAAGGGAAAAAACCCACTAACTAACCTGAAACAAAAAAAGAGAAAGAAACAAAAAGGAAAGAAAAAGAAAGATTGGGCAGTCCAATTGAGGATAAAATTAGAAAAAAGAGAGAGAGAAAAAAAACCACATCCTTCCAGTCATCTCCGAAGATTCATGGATAAGGATTTTCCCCAAAGAGAATAAAGAAAAATAAATAAATAAATAAAAATTAAATCATGTGAAGATATTGAATAAAGGGTCGCCAGACTTGTTCAGAATTAAAGGATGCATCAAATGTCCGGCTTCTAATTTTCTCCAAGCTTAGACATGACATAATAGAGGAGAGCCAATAGAAAACAGTAGGTGAGTTAGATTCCTTCCAGTATAGCAAGATAGCTCTCCTAGCCAGTAAAGTTGAAAAAGCTATCACATGTTGGATGGAAGCAGACACTTTGCTTACTTCCTCTGGAATAATCCCAAAAATTGCTGTAAGCGGATTGAACATCCATATCTATAACTTTAGATAATATGCCAAACACATCTCTCCAAAAATTATTTAAACTTACACATGACCAAAACATATGAGTTAGAGTAGCCACTTCTGTGTTACATCTGTCACAAATAGGGCTTATATTAGGAAAAATATGCGCCAATTTATCTTTGGACCTATGGACCCGTGTACTATCTTAAACTAAATTAAGATATGGCGTGTGCAGATAGATGAATTCTTTACTAAATAATAAATTTTACTCCATTTACCTGAAAGTGAATGTTGAAGTTCTACTTCCCAGGTGCGTTGGACCCTATAATTAGGCGACATGCTAGCATTCATTAACTGTTTATAAGTGATAGCTATTAATCATTTTTGAAAGGGTTTAAACTGAAAAATAACATAAGCCAAATTTAAAGAGCAGGCCAAGGGGTAATTCGGTAAAAAATCACGTAAAAAATTCCTAACCTGTAAATACCTGAAAAAATGTGTATTAGAGATATCATATTTATCCATTAACTGTGAAAAAGTCATTAAACAGTCCTGTAAAAACAAATTTAAAGAAGTTTTTATTCCCTTAATTTTCCATGTTAAAAAAGCCTTATCCAAAGTTGATGGTTTAGAAAAGAAATTAGAATAAATATTACTAGAAAGTAGAAAATCATTTAATTCAAAAAAATCTACGAAATTGAAACCAAATTTTTAAAGTATGTTTAACAATAGGGTTAAGAGCTTGTCTACCTATTCTGGAGAGTGAAAACGGAAGAGGAGCTCCTAATAAAGAAGCTAACGAAAACCCCATTACTGAATTTTCCTCCTACTGTAACCATGAAGGGTGATCTTGGTCATCTATATCAAAAATCCAAAAAGTAATATAATGAATATTACTTGCCCAATAATAAAATCTAAAGTTTGGTAAAGCCAGTCCTCCATCTTTTTTTGATTTTTGCAATAAAAGTTTATTCACTCTAGAGCTTTCATTATTCCAAACATAAGACAAAATCTGAGAATCTATTTTATCAAAAAATGTTTTTGGAACAAAAGAGGGAACTGCTTGAAATATATATAAAAGTTTCGGTAGAATAACCATTTTTATAGCATTTATTCGACCTATCAATGACATCGACATAGGTGACCATTTAGAAAGCGCCTGTTGAGTATATTCAACTAAAGGGAAGAAATTATACCTATATAGGTCTTTAAAATTTTTTGTAATTTTGATACCAAGGTAAGTAAAATGGTTTTTGGCAATATTAAAAGGTATTTGATCATAATAATCAGAATAATTATTAATAGGAAATAACTCACTTTTATGTAAATTAAGTTTATATCCAGAAAAAGTACCAAATTCCATAAATATAGATAACATAGAAGGAATAGATTTCTTAGGATTTGAAATGTAAACTAATAAATCTTCTGTGTATAATGAAACCTTATGTAATTTATCCCCTCTCCTAATACCCTGCACAGAATTAGAATCCCTAAGAGCAATAGCGAATGGTTCTAAAGCCAAATTAAATAATAAAGGACTGAGGGGACAACCCTGACGGGTACCTCTATATAATCTAAAGTAAGGAGACTTATGATTATTAGTTAGAACCGCAGCTACCGGGGCATGATAAATCAATTTATTCCAGGAAATAAATCCTGGACCAAAATTGAACCTCTTCAAAACCTGAAATAGATAAAGCCACTCCACCCTATCAAAGGCTTTCTCTGCATCTAAAGATACAATACATTCCAATTCTTTGGCTGAGGGAGAATAAATTATATTTAACAATCTTCGAATATTAAAATGTCAGTACCTATTTTTAATAAATCCTGTTTGATCGTTTGAGATAACATTAGGCAAGATAATCTCAAGCCTATTTGCTAGAATCTTAGAGAGGATTTTAAAATCTACATTCAGTAAAGAAATAGGTCTATAGGATACACATTCCAATGGGTCTGAGAGGTGGGACTGCGCAGGCGCGTGAAGGAGGCCTGGGAAGGAGGGAAGATATAAAAAGGAGAGAAGGAGTGAGGCAGTTCTCTTTTGGAAGAGGACAGCGAGGCTTTGAGAAGAAGTGCGGCGGCGGCCATTTTCAAATTGCTTCTCAGATCGGAGTTCTGAGAGGCGGGACTGCGCAGGCGCGTGAAGGAGGCCTGGGAAGGAGGGAAGATATAAAAAGAACGCAGCCTTAAGCAGCGGGCAGCTTCGTTTGCGGGCAGCGGAGTGAGTCGGGAGCAGAGTGTAGGGCTTGGGCTCAGAGGGCTTAGGCGGAAGAGGGCACAGTAGGCTTATCTTTTAGTTCTTGTTATTTTCAGTTATTCGGGAAGTATGAGTGTGAGGGCAGCTTGTTGTTCTCGGTGTCGGATGTGGGAGATTCTGGAGTCTCCGAGCCTCCCGGACGTCCACATCTGCGCCAGGTGCGCCGAACTGCAGCTCCTGAGGGACCGAATTAGGGAACTGGAGCTGCAGCTCGATGACCTTCGCCTGGTCAGGGAGAGTGAGGAGGTGATAGAGAGGAGTTACAGGCAGGTGGTCACTCCGGGGCCACGGGAGGCAGATAGGTGGGTCACGGTCAGGAAGGGGAAGGGGCAGGTACTAGAGAGTACCCCAGTGGCTGTACCCCTTGACAATAAGTACTCATGTTTGAGTACTGTTGGGGGGGACAGCCTACCTGGAGGAAGTGACAGTGGCCGGGCCTCCGGCACAGAGGACGGCCCTGTAGCTCAGAAGGGTAGGGATAGAAGAAAGAGGACCATAGTAATAGGGGACTCGATAGTCAGGGGTTCAGACAGGCGGTTCTGTGGAGGTGATCGGGAGTCCCGGATGGTAGTTTGCCTCCCTGGTGCCAGGGTCCAGGACGTTTCTGATCGCGTCCAAGATATCCTGAAGTGGGAGGGTGAGGAGCCAGAGGTCGTGGTACATGTAGGTACCAATGACATAGGTAGGAAAGGGGAAGAGGTCCTGAAACGAGAGTATAGGGAGTTAGGAAGGCAGTTAAGAAGAAGGACCGCAAAGGTAGTAATCTCGGGATTACTGCCTGTGCCACGCGACAGTGAGAGTAGGAATGGAATTAGGTGGAGGATGAATGCGTGGTTGAGGGATTGGAGCAGGGGGCAGGGATTCAAGTTTCTGGATCATTGGGACCTCTTCTGGGGCAGGCGTGACCTGTTCAAGAAGGACGGGTTACACTTGAATCCTGGGGGGACCAATATCCTAGCGGGGAGGTTTGCTAGGGCTACGGGGCAGACTTTAAACTAGTAAGATGGGGGGGCGGAAATCAATTTGAGGAAACTATGGGAGAGGAGGTTAGTTCACCAGTAGAGCAAGTAAGTAGACCGTGTGTGAGGGAGGACAGGCAGGTGATGGAGGAGGGATGCGCTCAGCCCGAAGTTGTAGGGGAGAAGAAAGAAAAGGATAATAAATTTGAATGCATTGCTAGGGATGAAAAGAGAGGAGGAGGTGGAGAGTATCTTAAATGTATCTATTTTAATGCTAGGAGCATTGTAAGAAAGGTGGATGAGCTTAAAGTGTGGATTGATACCTGGAATTATGATGTTGTAGCTATTAGTGAAACATGGTTGCAGGAAGGGTGTGATTGGCAACTAAATATTCCTGGATTTAGTTGCTTCAGGTGTGATAGAGTAGGAGGGGCCAGAGGAGGAGGTGTTGCATTGCTTGTCCGAGAAAATCTTATGGCGGTGCTTTGGAAGGATAGATTACAGAGCTCCTCTAGGGAGGCTATTTGGGTGGAATTGAGGAATGGGAAAGGTGTAGTAACACTGATAGGAGTGTATTATAGGCCACCTAATGGGGAGCGTGAGTTGGAAGAGCAAATGTGTAAGGAGATAGCAGATATTTGTAGTAAACACAAGGTGGTGATTGTGGGAGATTTTAATTTTCCACACATAGATTGGGAAGCTCATTCTGTAAAAGGGCTGGATGGTTTAGAGTTTGTGAAATGTGTGCAGGATAGCTTTTTGCAACAATACATAGAAGTACCGACTAGAGATGGGGCAGTGTTGGATCTCCTGTTAGGGAATGCGATAGGTCAGCTGACAGATGTATGTGTTGGGGAGCACTTCGGGTCCAGTGATCACAATAGCATTAGCTTCAATATAATTATGGAGAAGGACAGGACTGGACCTAGAGTTGAGATTTTTGATTGGAGAAAGGCTAACTTTGAGGAGATGCGCAGGGATTTAGAGAGAGTGGAATGGGTCAAGTTGTTTTATGGGAAGGATGTAATAGAGAAATGGAGGTCATTTAAGGGTGAAATTATGAGGGTACAGAATCTTTATGTTCCTGTTCGGTTGAAAGGAAAGGTTAAAGGTTTGAAAGCGCCATGGTTTTCAAGGGATATTAGAAACTTGGTTCGAAAAAAGAGGGATGTCTACAATAGATATAGGCAGCATGGAGTAAAGGAATTGCTCGAGGAATATAAAGAATGTAAAAGGAAACTTAAGAAAGAGATTAGAAAAGCTAAAAGAAGTTACGAGTTTGGTTTGGCAAATAAGGTGGAAGTAAATCCGAAAGGCTTCTACAGTTATATTAAAAGCAAGAGGATAGTGAGGGATAAAATTGGTCCCTTAGAGAATCAGGGTGGTCAGCTATGTGTGGAGCCGAGGGAGATGGGAGAGATTTTGAACGATTTCTTCTCTTCGGTATTCACTAAGGAGAAGGATATTGAATGGTGTAAGGTGTGGGAAACAAGTAAGGAAGTTATGGAACCTATGACAATTAAAGAGGTGGAAGTACTGGCGCTTTTAAGAAATTTAAAAGTGGATAAATCTCCGGGTCCTGACCGGATATTCCCCAGGACCTTGAGGGAAGTTTGTGTAGAGATAGCAGGAGCTCTGACGGAGATCTTTCAGATGTCATTAGAAACAGGGATTGTGCCGGAGGATTGGCGTATTGCTCATGTGGTTCCATTGTTTAAAAAGGGTTCTAGAAGTAAGCCTGGCAATTATAGACCTGTCAGTTTGACATCAGTGGTGGGTAAATTAATGGAAAGTATTCTTAGAGATAGTATTTATAATTATCTGGATAGACAGGATCTGATTAGGAGTAGCCAGCATGGATTTGTGCGTGGAAGGTCATGTTTGACAAACCTTATTGAATTTTTTGAAGTAGTTACGAGGAATGTTGACGAGGGTAAGGCAGTGGATGTAGTCTATATGGACTTCAGCAAGGCCTTTGACAAAGTTCCACATGGAAGGTTAGTTAAGAAGGTTCAGTCGTTAGGTATTAATGCTGGAGTAATAAAATGGATTCAACAGTGGCTAGATGGGAGATGCTAGAGAGTAGTGGTGGATAATTGTTTATCGGGATGGAGGCCGGTGACTAGCGGGGTGCCTCAGGGATCTGTTTTGGGCCCAATGTTGTTTGTAATATACATAAATGATCTGGATGATGGGGTGGTAAATTGGATTAGTAAGTATGCTGATGATACTAAGGTAGGAGGTGTTGTGGATAATGAGGTGGGTTTTCAAAGCTTGCAGGGAGATTTATGCCGGTTAGAAGAATGGGCTGAACGTTGGCAGATGGAGTTTAATGCTGAGAAGTGTGAGGTTCTACATTTTGGCAGGAATAATCCAAATAGAACATACAGGGTAAATGGTAGGGCACTGAGGAATGCAGTGGAACAGAGAGATCTAGGAATAACAGTGCATAGTTCCCTGAAGGTGGAGTCTCATGTAGATAGGGTGGTGAAGAAGGCTTTTGGAACGCTGGCCTTTATAAATCAGAGCATTGAGTACAGAAGTTGGGATGTAATGTTAAAATTGTACAAGGCATTGGTAAGGCCAAATTTGGAATATTGTGTACAGTTCTGGTCACCGAATTATAGGAAAGATATCAATAAATTAGAGAGAGTGCAGAGACGATTTACTAGGATGTTACCTGGGTTTCAGCACTTAATTTACAGAGAAAGGTTGAACAAGTTAGGTCTCTATTCATTGGAGCGTAGAAGGTTGAGGGGGGATTTGATCGAGGTATTTAAAATGTTGAGAGGGATAGATAGAGTTGACGTGAATAGGCTGTTTCCATTGAGAGTAGGGGAGATTCAAACGAGAGGACATGATTTGAGAGTTAGGGGGCAAAAGTTTAAGGGAAACACGAGGGGGTATTTCTTTACTCAGAGAGTGATAGCTGTGTGGAATGAGCTTCCTGTAGAAGTAGTAGAGGCCAGTTCAGTTGTGTCATTTAAGGTAAAATTGGATAGGTATATGGATAGGAAAGGAGTGGAGGGTTATGGGCTGAGTGCGGGTAGGTGGGACTAGGTGAGATTAAGAGTTCGGCACGGACTAGGAGGGCCGGAATGGCCTGTTTCCGTGCTGTGATTGTTATATGGTTATATGTTATATGGGTCCTTTCCTTTTTTTGGAATCAATGAAATTAGTGCTTCATAAAAAGTTTTAGGAAGGTTCCCAGAGGATGTAGAATCAGTAAACGTTTGATGAAGATGTGGTATAAGCATTTCATGAAAGGTCTTATAAAATTTTACTGCATAACCATCAGGTCCCGGAGCTTTATCTAATTGCATAGAGGATATAGCCTTGGCTATCTCCTCTTGTTTAATAGGTGCATCTAACATATCAACATCTTGAATCGAAATTTGAGGTAAGTTTAACCTTTGCAAAAATCTATTCATAGTAATAGTACTATCAGAGAGCTCAGATTTATAAAGATTAGAATAAAAGTCCATAAATATCTTATTAATTTCATAAGGATTAATAAATGAGTGATTAATCATTAATTAATGTTTCAGAGATCTAAAATCCATTTCAACAGATACAGTTCAAATTTGACCTGGAACAGCCTCAATCTAAAAAAACTTGTAGCACCTGTACAAAAGTATAATATTTTTAAATATTTTCATTTTTGCACATTTTGGGTCACTTTAGGAAAAGTCAATAGATTTCTCCTAAAAAATGGCATTTATGGTGTTTTACCGCTGTCAAATGTCAACACGGGTCAAATTTGACCTGAACGGTATGTAAGGGTTAAGTTTTCTCGGAGTGATCTGGTTTCCTCACAAACCCCAAAGATATCTGAGCTTGTCCATACTCCACTCCATACTGGCCCGGTATATAGGTTAGTGATAGAATCTGGCAGGGGTAGGTGTAGGGAAAAAACAAACTGGAATTTAATGTGGAATTAGTGTATCCACTGATCGATGGTTGTTACAGAATGTGGCCAGGATGGCTTTTCCAAGCTGCGACACCTTCCCCCTGTAACTGCATGGATTTCCTCTAGGGGCTTCCATTTCCCACTGAATCCCAAAGGCATCCTGCTTGCTTGACTAACTGGCTTTCTCTTGTGTCAGCTGAATCAGAGTGAATGGTGGGCATGTCAGTGAGAACCATTTACAGGAAGTCACTAGGGAAAAGGGGATGCCTTGAAAGCCAACAAAGATGTGAGATTGTAAATGGCCTCCAACTGTTTAGTTACAAAACTCAAGGCCCAATTGTTTTTATCTGACAGGTTATCTGATTTTTTTGTGTTTTCACAATAGGTCATGTACCATGAAAGAATTTATTGACATGTTAATATGCCATGCTTTGTTAAAATCACATTTCTAGTGCCTGGTATCACTGTCATAGTTAATATGTATCATTGTAATACTACAAGGCTATGGGGCAAATTCATTTCCCTAACAAAGTTCAAAGTAAATTTATTATTAAAGTATATACATGTCACCATATACGACCCTGAGATTCCTTTTCTTGCGGGCGTACTGACTAAATCCATAGAACAAAAATTATAATAGAATCAATTTAATTCTACACAAACGTGCGTTCAGCCACTGTGCAAATGATAACACTGTGCAAATACAAAAAAATGAAATAATAATAATAAATAAATAAGCAATAAATATCGAGAACATGAGATGAAGAGTCTTTGGCAGTGAATCCATCAGTTGTGGGAACAATTCAATGAAGTTGTGAAATTATCCTCTGATTCTAGTACCTGATGGTTCAGGGATAGTAACTGTTCCTGAGCCTGGTAGTGAGAGACCCAAGCTTCCTGTACCTTCTTTCTGAAGACAGTAGCGGGAAGAGAGCATGACCTGGGTGGTGAGGTCCCCTGATGGTGGATGCTGCTTTCATGAGAGGATGTGCTCATATAGATCTGCTCAAAGATGGGGAGGGCTTTACTCATAATTGACTGGGCCAAATCCACTACTTTTTGCATGATTTTTCATTTAAGGACGTTGGTGTTTCCATACCAGGCTATGATGCAGCCAGTTGATATACTCTCCACTACGCATCTATAGAAGTTGGTTAAAGTTTTAGATGTCATGCTGAATCTTCACAAACTCTTAAGGAAGTAGAGGTGCTGCTGTGCTTTCTTTGTAATTGCACTTACAGTACATGCTGGGCCCAGGGCAGGTCTTCTGAAATAACAACACCAGGGAAATTAAAGTTGCTGACCCTCTCCACTTCTGATCCTCTGATGAAGACTCATGGTCCTCTGGTTCCTTCTCCTGAAGTCAATAGTCAGCTCCTTGGTCTCGCTGGTGTCACACTGGCACTCAACCAGATTCAACAAGATATTCAAATTTTTAAAAAAATGCAACATTATCAGAAATCTCTCCTCTCTCTTCTTTTTAAATGAACAAAGGCCAATTGAAATAACAAATTAAATAATCCTGAAAGTCACTCGAAGCAGCTGTGACTCTCTGATAATCCACACAATATTCTCCTGGTTATTGTCTGAAAATATTAACTCCCCAGAGATTTTCCCTCTCCACAGTTATTATGTCATATTTCCTTCTGCATTGCTCTTTCACTATACTAATTTCTCAATACTGTCAGCAAGACTACTTTGCTAACAACACTTCCTCTTTTCAAACAATAAGTACTGGCAAAATGTACAAGCCTTCAGCTACATTTCGAGTTATTTGGATATTCTATGAAAAAGAAGTGACATTATCTCTCCAGGAAAAATTTTCCATGCAACTGTAGTTCCCTCCTTTATAATTTATTGTGATCATGTACCCTCATGAGGACGGAGGTAGCCTTGAATCAGCTCTATAATTTAACAGTAAAGATTGCTGAAGCAAACAGTATAAATGAATTCAAGGGCAATTAAGAGCTACATGTCATTGTTTCCACTGGTACACACAAGACCCTGAAAAAAAAGTTTATCGATTTGTATTTGCTACTTACTCGTTTTCCACCAGCTCTAAATCTCAGATTATTAGCTTGGCCTTGAAGTTTAATATAATTTAAAAATCCAGAGATGTGGCTCAAGAGAACTTCACCTCAGTGATTATAAGAATTATATCTAGAGGGTATACTTCAAATGTCATCATTTAATGTTTTATAAAAACCCAGTAATTTCTTGTTTTTTAAAAATTTGACTTTGCTATTTCTCAAGGGCTGAAATCCAATGACTTATAAGGAAGGATTAGCCTCAAGGTGACCTGTCTTTCCAGAGAGATTTACCAAAATATCATCTTAAAGAGGTAGGCCATGCAAAAATGGAATAGCCCCACAATATCCCTCAGCCATGAACACAAAACTTATAACATAGAACACTATGGCATGGTGCAATCCCTTCAGCCCATGTTATTGTGCCGACTGTTCAATCTACTTTAAGATCAATCTAACCTTGTCCTCCTGTATAGCTCTCCATTTTGTTGTCATTGATGTGCCTAATGTATCTTCCTCTGCCACCAACCCTGGCACCCATGGTTCCATGCACCCACTACTCTCTGTGTAAAAGTAGCTCCAACACCCCCCCCCCGTACTTTCCTCCAATTACCTTAAAATGATGCCCCCCCCATATTATCCACTTACTGAAACCCATCACTCCTACTGGGGCAGAGGCTGCTGGCTGCAGCTCACGAAAGCCCTCTGTCCTGGGCCAGACTTTCAAGTTGTCTCCAGGTATAGCCTATCCTTCCTCTCCCAGAGATGAGGTCTTTGGAGATTTTATTGGCATTTCTGTAGCTTTGGGTTTTTATGGGATGGGGTTGATGGGTTTGGGACATGGAAAATCCCATGGGGATCATGTCATGTAGCCCTTCAAGGCCACGTATTCACGTGGTGAGGGTAAACCTGGATCATGAGTCCAAGCGATGCCCAGAACAGATACAGGCTGTCCAGCCCACCAATTCCATGGATAAACCTCTGGATGCTGATGGAGTGCATCCTTGGACATTGTGAGAAGCTACAGACAAAGTTGTAGAGGTCCTTGTGGAGATAATTTCTTCATTGCGAGCCATTGGTGAAGTTCCCAAGGACTGAAATATTCTTATACAGTTGACTAAGTCCTTGGTGAGTACTGTGTACTTCTTTCGTTACCTTGTTATAGAGAAGGTGTTTTTGTTTTCAGCTCTGACCAGTGATCAATCTGGACGTCAGAGAGGATTTTGAGAGCATGGGAATTCACTCAGGTCCACTGATAAGTAGAGAAAGGCTGCGGCAGATCAGAGTTTCAGATTGATGAGCAGGAACAAATTAAAGGAAGGCTGGGGCAAGTGCAACAGCCATCGGTGGAGTGGATAGAGTCAGCGTGGTGAGGCTTCAGTCAGAGAAGGCAAAAAGAAAAGCTCTAGGTAAAGATTTTTTTTGCCTTCCCTTCTTTCCCTCTGCTCAGGACAATAGAGATGTCATGCAAGATTGTTGAATGCTCCTCTTGTGAGATGTGGGAAGACAGGGAGACCTCCAGTGTCCCTGACAACTGCATCTGCAAAAAATGCATCCAGCTGCAGCTTCTAACAACCCATGTTAAAGAGTTGGAGCTGGAAGTGGATGAACTCTAGATCATTCAGGAGGCTGAAGGGGTGATATAGAGATATAGTTACACCCAGGGTGCAGGACATGGAAAACTGGGTGACAGTCAGCAAGGGGGAAGGGGTTAAGGAGCCAATGCAGAATACCGTTGTGGCCATCCTCTTCAACAAAAGGTGTATCACTTTGGATACTGTCGGCTGGATGACCTAACAGACGGAAGTCACAGTGGTCGGGTCTCTGGCACTGAGTCTGCCTTTGTGACTCGAAAGGGAAGAGGAGAGAAAAGGTTCACTATGTTGATTAGGGGATTTGTTAATTAAGGGAACAGACAGGCGGTTTTATGGGCGAGAACGAGATTCCCGGATAGTATGTTGCCTCCCAGGAGCCAAGGTCTGGGACAGCTTGGATCGAATCCTCAGCATTCTTAAGTGGCAGGGTGAACAGCCAGAGGTCGTGGTCCATGTAGGTATCAGTGACATGGGTAGAATGAGTGGTGAGGTTCTGTATAGGGAGTTCAGAGAGTGCTAAATTAACAGGCAGGAACTCCAGGGTGGTGATCTCAGGATTGCTACACGTGCTAATGAGGTCAGAAATGGGAAGATTATACAGTTTAACAAGTTGCTAAAGAGTTGGTGTAGCACAAAGGGTATAAAATTTATGGTACATTGGGCTGTCTTCCAGGGAAGGTGGGACCTGTACAGAAGGGACGATTTGCACCTGAACTGGAGGAGGGCTAATATCCCAGCAAGAAGGTTTGTTAATGCTGCATAGTAGAGTTTAAACTAAAGCTGCAGGAAGATGGGAACCAGAGTGCCAGAACAGTTAGTAGAGATTTTGTGGAGACCTCAAAGTCGGGCATCAAAAGTTTGACATTGGTGTGACTGGTGTCCTGAGATGTGTATATTTCAATACAAGAAGTATTGTAAGAAAGGCGGATGAGTTCAGAGCATGAACCAACACCTGGAATTATAATGTTGTAGCCATTAAGAGAGATTTGGTTGCAGCATGGGCAGGATTTGCAGCTCAATATTCTGGGTTCTGTAGTTTTAGATGTGACAAAGTGAGAAGGATTAATGGAGGTGGGGTGGTGTTACTAGTCAGAGAAAATGTCATGACAGTGCTCTGTCAGGACAGCCTGGATAACATGACTAGTGAGGAGTTATGGGTGGAACTGAAAAATAAGGAAGGTATGACCACATTAATGGGGCTATATTACAGAACACCTGGCTATCCTCAGGATTTAGAGGAACAAATTTGTAGAGAGATCCCAGATTGCTGCAAGAAACACAAGGTTGTGAGAGTAGGAGATTTTAACTTTCCATATATTGGCTGGGACTCTCATACTGTAAAAGGACTAGCTCGGACAGAGTTTGTCAAACGTGTTCAGGGAAGTTTCCTTAATCAGTACATTGATGTTCCATTGGCAGAGCATGAGATACTGGATCTGCTGAGTTGAGCATCCAATTGAGATTCTAAATTGGAGAAAAGCTGGTCAATAAATATGGTCAACTGGATCTGCAAGTTTTCAGATAACAAAGATAGGTGGTGTAGTGGACAGTGAGGAAGGCTATCATGACTTGTAGAGGGATCTGCATCAGCTGGAAAAATTGGCTGAAAATAACAGATGGAATTTAATGCCGACAAGTGTGATCTTTTGCATTTTGGTGAGACCAACCAGGGTAGGTCTTATGCAGTGAATGGTAGGGCACCGAGGAGTGCGGTAGAATAAAAGGAGACCTTCATAAATCAATGTACAGGAGATGGGAGGTACAGTTGAAGAAGCATAAGGTACTGGCAAGGCCTAATTTGGAGTATTGTGTGCAGTTTTGGTCACCTACCTATAGGAAAGATGTAAGCAAGTGCAACCCTCTCACCAGGACTTGTACACCAACTTCATTGTTTCCAACCAGATCTGTGCAGACTAACACTGGTGTGTCAATGGTCTCGGGAATTCAACATCTGCTTCCGAAAACTCCAGTTTCAATGACAAGCAACCCTCATATGGGTACTGATCAGTACTAAAACCCCAAATCTCAAGGGCACTGAGTGGTATCAATGATAAATGCATCAATAACCAGTTGGAAAAGGATCTAAAAAGCAAAATAACTTGAGAAACTGTGTCAAGTATGACTCACCTTGAATCAGAAACACCTTGAATCCATATGGATACATCAGAGCTTGGTCCCACTAAACTTTCAGGAATAGTGTTCTTCAGTTTAGTATTTTCCTTGATACACAGATTGGAATGCATCTTCTCTGAGATGCCAGCCCTTTCCTTTACGGGGACCCCTGTAGTTTTGATTCCTTTCTTCTCTGTTTGATAAGAAATAGGAGCAGGAGTAGGCCATCCAATTAACCTCTGAGGTACTTTTTGAAGATTGTCCTGTCCCTCACAGTCTCACTTGAAATGTTCATCTTCTCTACAGTTGCAATAGAGAATACCAGTTTCCTCTGTAGTCAAGAGACTCCTTTCAGCAGCAGTCCTCTATGTCTTAAGTCCTGCAGGTGGGTCAGGTTTCCCATTGAACATGTCACATTTAGCTGATCCATTAGCAGACATACTAATTGTCAATTCAGCTCGAAGGCTTTTCACCTCATTTCTTAAAAGCCACTTTAGCAGCAGAGGCTGTTACTGAAGATACTACAGAGCATTTGGAAATGTTACACTTCTCAATCATGTTTTCCTCCTCTCTAACTTGTCTGTGTAACTGGGAAAAAGATGACAGAGGGCGCATCTGGTAGACCATTTGAATACATAGAGCAATCATGTCATGTGACAATGCACCCTTCACAACTTGCTCCATCCTCAAGCAATTTCTCTCAGACAGCTGAATGCCCCCTTTGTGGCACAAACAGTGCAGCAGTTTCCCCAACATGAAAAGGTAGACATAGAGTTTCTCTCCTTTCTCCTGAAATGTGTATCTAAACTACATCGTAAGATCAGCAGAACTTCCAAAAAACATCTTCCAGAGCTTGCAGGTAATTAGCTGACATGACTAATGTTTTTTTTTCCCTTTAGGAACCTCACTGTATCAGCCGACAGACCCTTTGAACTCCCTACCTGTCTCTGTTTCTTCATATCATCTGAGCACTGCTGCTCTTCAGCAACTGAGATGTCTGTTCAGCCCAAGCCTCATATTCTTTTTCCCCATTGGGTGTGGGCTTGACTCCAAAGAACACTCCCAGTCTACAATAACTTTGGCTCTCTGCAGGTACATTGGCATTTATCAACCAGTGATGTAACAACCGAAACCAACTCAGAATTTGCTAAGGGACCCACTGACCTTTCACATCAGACAACTCTTTTTCCTCACTTCACAGAAATGAGAACAACTTGGTATTAAAGTCTTCACTTTCAGCTTCATTCCCCTCTTCTCTAAAAATATACACTGCCCATGGCTCCACCTCTCCAGGTGCCCCTATCTTATCAGGTAGCACAACTTCAGCTACATCATTGGTAGACTGGGCTAACACAACATCCTTACCCACTGACTGGTCAAAATGCCATTTAATTGGTGTAACTTTCCCCAATACTTTACTACTCAGCACTCTGAGTAGCAGATCATCTGGAATTCTAATATCCACCACAAGCAACTCTTGTGGGTAACTGCTTGACATTGCACCAAACCTTAATCTCTGCGGCATCCATAATAAAGTACCTTTATTATGGTTAACTGCACTTTCCCCAAACACTGCTTAAACAAAAATAAACCACTTAATCAATCCTTAAACTGCACTGACACAGCATCCAAAATCCCGGATGAACCCCCACAAATACAACCCTCTCACTGGGGCTCATACACCAACTCAGGCTACCTTTTATAAGCAATATTCGTCTAAGGTTGGCATGATTTGGAGTTCAATCACAGGATGTTCCAACTATGGAACGTAGTTTGTAGTGAATGTTGTGTGAACACTGCCCACACAGAGTTATTGGTAGCCCAGAAACAACAGATCCTACACCAGTATAAAATTATAAAGAAACTATATTTACCAAATTTTCAGCTTTAAAAAAGATTTACAAAAAAAGAAAACTAAAATTGCTCATTACAGTTAAACCAGCCCAATGTGCATATAAGCATTGGAGCTCATTCAGGAGTAGTCCAGGCTGTATCTCTTTACTCACATATTGGCTCATGATCTGCATGAAAGCATCCACCACATTCAGAACTTCTCTCCAAGACCATCTTGAGTGAACTGGCTCTCTCAGGAATATTGGCCCTTCCTCCCTGGAGCCATTCATCTGGACAATGCACTTCCTGCAAAGTGGACTATCCTTCTAGTGGCACTCTACGGCATCTGCTTTTGTGCCCTGTTCTGCAGCTTCTGCCAAAAGACACCAAAACAGATTACTTTCCTTCAGAAAACTCTTCCCCACAGTGTTGTAGAAATTTTTTTCACATCCCACAATCCTGATTGGCTGACACACATTCCTAAGTTTGACAACAGAGCTCCTTATCTTTAGCTAAAGCTAAAATATTCTACCAGCAAGATACATCACTTTAAAGAAAACTGCTAATATAAACCTACCTCACACCATAGCAGTAGAAATATTAACCACTACACAAGGTTGAAAAACTACAGAGAAAATTTACAAGGATGTTGCTGGGTCTGGAAAACCACAGTTATAAGTAAAGATTGAATACGTTTAGACTGTATTCCTTAGAATGTAGAAAATTACGAGGGATATGGATAGGATGGAGTAAATGCGAACAGGTTTTTTCCACTAAGGTTGGGTGGCACTACAACCAGAGGTCATAGGTTAAGGGTGAAAGGTGAGAGGTTTAAGTGGAGCATGAGGGTAAACTTCTTCACTCAGAGGGTCATGAGAGGGTGAAATGAGCTGCCAGCGCAAGTGGCACATGAGAGTGCAATTTCAACATTTAACAGAAGTTTGGATAGGTACCTGGATGATAGAGGCATGGAGATTTATGGTCCCACTCTAGGTTGATGGAAAGAGGCATCCAGTTAGCATGGACTAGATGGACCAGAGGGTCTGTTTTTGTGCTGTTCTTCTCGATGACTCTATGCTGCAAAGTGTACAGACAAGATTTACACAGATGTTGCGAGGACCTGAGTTATAGAGAATGGTTGGTCAGGATAGGTCTTTATTCCATGGAATATAGGAGACCATATCGATGTATTTAAAATTATGAGAAGCAGAGATAAAGAGGATGGTAGCAGTATTTTCCCCAGGGTAGGGGAATACAAAATCATGGTGAGAGAAGAAAGAGTTCAAGTGGAACTTTTTTACCCAGAGTGTTGAGTGCATCAAATGAGCTATCAGAGGAAGTCATTGACTACAATAGCAGCATTTGAGAAGCACTGGATAGGTACATGC
Organism: Hemitrygon akajei; assembly: GCF_048418815.1. Classification (NCBI taxonomy): domain Eukaryota; kingdom Metazoa; phylum Chordata; class Chondrichthyes; order Myliobatiformes; family Dasyatidae; genus Hemitrygon; species Hemitrygon akajei. The sequence goes on from NC_133127.1 coordinate 113,654,489, forward strand.
AGGTGTGGAGCTTACAAGGGTATGGGCCAAATATAGCTGAACTCACTGGCTGACTCTGTGGTCAGTGTGGACTGTTAAGCTGAAAAGCCTGTAACCATGCTCAATGATGCAATGATTTTCAGCTTTCCATGTGATCAAATTTTCATCCTATTCCAAAGCAAATTATTATATAATTATAATCATCAGAGAAAAAAGTGACATTTGTGCATGTACATATCCAGTGCTTCTCAGATGCTACCATTGTACCTGCCTCAGCACCTAGCTGATCACCAGATAGCAAATCTGATTCCTCCATAAAAGATGCAAATCATAGAGTGGTGCGGGGGTGGAGGGGGAGCGTGGTCGACAGCTTACCCCAGCATTCCTGGTAGCCAGCACTACTTATTGCTCTTGTTCTAAAGTGCTTTTGTGGGATTATGGTGGGATGCTCAGGTTCATTTATTGTGACAATTTAGCTCAGTTCCTACAGTCGTTCACTGTGTGTTTGTGGGTCACCCTAACTGTATCCGGGGTGTGAAATAATCGCCTCCCCCTCTGTATGTGACTTGGTTGGTTCTCAGCCAGTGATGGCACTCTGTCTGTTAATGTGCTTCTTTCAATAAAACCAGTAGTTGAGATAAATGAGCTCTTCTCATCTCTCAAATACAGGAGTGGGATTAGAAATTGATGGCAAGGTTGAAGAGGTATGACATCAGATGGATCGCTTTAAGACCTGGGGAATATTGACAGACCGAGCGGTAATGCCTCCTCCACACCCCCTGGGTCGGGCTTATTGAGAATTATATACCTGAAATGGCAGTAGCAGCTGTGTATTAATTGAGCTATGTAACCTATATACTATTTACATGTACTCTTACATACGCAGCATTTACTATGTATTAGTTTACTAGATATATCATCTATAATTAACCGAAGTGTATTAATTGAACTATATTCTATCTATTATAAGTTAGCAGAAATGTGCTTAGCTGAAATGCACTCCATATATTATACAATTGGCTTATGAAGGGATAACGGTGGCAGACAGGATGATACCAACAGGCAATGGAATGTTGAGGGAGGCTAAGGGAGGCTGACTGAGAAACAACCGTGGCCAGGAATGAGGCCCAAGATGTGAACTGGAAAGAAATAATGGTGGCGTATCGAGAGCTAGTCAAGAGCGATTGATTAGTTAATGTATAGATGATATGCAGCTAAAGAATGATTGGGTATGCTGATAAGGCCAAAGTGTAACAGATAAGAAATGGCTATAAAACACGCTGTGTACCGGGGCTCGGGGAGCAGTCAGTGACAAGCTCATGGATTGTTTCAGCTTTTGTTTGCAAATAAAGGCTTAACTTCTTGAAGAATCGTCTGCATCTCCTGATCATTTCAAGAAAACACGACAGGCTCCCAAGAATGGGACAGCGACCTGGAGGAAGAACAATGTGCATTCCCAGGGAACACGAGTGAGGTGAGCGTA